>NC_041053.1:11888049-12188049 GCF_900634775.1 Gouania willdenowi
ACTATGCTGGATGTTGTTTCATCAATCACCATCTCTCTCCACTCCTGTTCACCCTTTTCCTCACTCTTTCCCTCTATACCATTATACCACACTTAAAGAATTTGATTAGATTCACGTTATCCATTTATCTGCCTAATTGTCTGTGCACTTACTTTAAAGTGATTGAGTAATCCCACACCTTTTAAAATTGAACACTTTGCCCAAACCTGCTTTTGTTGCTTTTGTTGCTTTCTGTGCAGCAGCTCCTGGTTGTTGTTGTTGTTGCTGAACTCATTTTCCGGGACAAATTTTCTTAAATTTCAATAGCGTTTAGCATCTTTTTTCACTGATTTTCCATTTATAAAGTGCCTTCATGTGCTGCTTTGCTCCTTGTTTGCTCATGCTTAGTGAATATTGCCTCTCATTATGGCTTTTTTCTTCTTCTTCTTGTGTTAGTTTTTTGTTGTTCGCTCCAAACAAATCTCAGCCGTCTACTGGGCTTTTTTTTTTTTTTTTTTTTTTTTTAAATGTATCTATCTTTTTATTATCTTGGTGGGTTTTAGAGAAAAACATGATGCTTTAATATTTTCTTCTCTTAACAACCATTTAGATACATTTGTTTCTGCAGACTGTTACTAATTGTTACTATAGGGTAAAAAAAACGTGTGTAAAACACAGTGTTTGCTTCCTTTCTCTGCTTACTGTAAAACACTCACGTTTATCAGTCTAACTTTGCCAAATCAATGTTGTTAATCCAACACATGCCCATCAATACCATCTTTCATCCATTACACGGTCCATTACATTGCCCCAAAGGCATCCCAAAAAGCCATTAGGTTACAAAATCTCACAGAGGAAACATGATCCTTCACTTCACGGGGGAAGTTAGTTCGGAGTCGTCATCACAATATGTTGCCCTACTTTCCTCTGGGTCCGGGAAGACAAATGGACATCCATTAGCAGTGTATTAATTACATGTAAAGAATAACTTTGTGAATCAATCACATATTTTTTTCCCTCCTTCGGTCGTCTTGTGAGTTGGTGACAACAGTGAATGAAACCTGCGTGGGGTGTTGCTTTTATCACACGGTATAGTGCCAACATCCTGGATCAGTGAGCAGAACCGACACAAATGATTATGTCAACATAAATGAATTGCACAGATCTGTAAAAGACTAGCGCTCAGTGCAGTCAGAGGGCACAGATGTGCAGACACAGCAGTGCAGTCCTTGTTGGTGTCTCTCGTGAGCACGATCTGATCTTCTTCTGTGCCAGAGATGGCATCAAATTGGCTTTGCATCTAACCACAAAGATTGAAAACAGATGAGAATAAGAATCCCATTGAGCAGATTAAAGACTAATTGTTGGATTTATGAATTAATTACAGATAATGTGTTTAGTGTTAACTGAAACAATTAAGATATTCATCTTAATAATAAAAAAAAATAAAAAGAGTTGACACAAGGATTTAAACATGAATAAATGAGGAATATTTTTGATCATTGTGTGTTCCTCCAACCCAGTCTCACTCACTCCAACAAGCTTAATGAATCACCACACATGAGTATTGTGTAAGTGTAATCACAGAGATCATTACACGCGAATATATGATACATTAATTTTGCTCCAACACATCAAAACGAAGCCACAAGCTTTCTTAATATATAGCAATTTCCAGTGAAATTTAAATGAAGGTCTGCCATGGTTTTTCTTTCTCAATCATTGCTGACAGGTGGTCATGTGACCTGATGTATGCCCGATAGAAAACACTGGGCAAACGGGGTGTAAAATTTCTACGCCCTCAGAGGCGTATGCGTAGGATGTCTATGGGGGGGAGGGATCAGTACCATGATCATTTGCAGGCTTGTCAGAAATGTAAATCCCCATTATTATCAATACAGTAAGTCCAAACGTATGGGCACCCCGTTTAGAAAAAAAATCATGATGAAATTCACAATCTGGATCCGATCCAAATGAATCTCAGTGGGGTTATTGGGGAACTAACCCAATACATATTAGTCAAATTTAATAAAGAATGGTCATTTACACACTGAGGTTAAATATATTGACGTCTTTGAAAGTTCTGAAAGCATTTTAAGTGAGAAAGTGACCAAGTAGAATATCATCAGTCATTTGTTCTATAAAAGTTGCGGAAACACATTTCATGCTGACATTTCAGAGATTTTCGGAGACCCGCCATTGTGCTACTGACAAAACTTCTGGTTAACTTCAAAACAAGAGCCCTGTTTACAAAAGTGTTAAAAACCAATGGAAGACATTTGGTTTTGTTTGGAAAAGGGGATGTTTGATTTTTAGCTTGAAGCTATTGTCCCAGAACATTACGCTCACAATACATCATGGGGCGGTTAAGTATGAATAGTATGCCTACCTTGCATACTTAGAAAATGTCCCGATATAGTATATATCTGAGTATTTGTCGCATACTCAATCTTTTCATACTATCTAATGAAAAGATTGAGGAATAAAAACAAGACAACACTGACTACAGATGAGAATACACAAAAAAGGACTGTTCAGAACAACTCAAGAATGTTTGACCAGAGAGACATGTAAACCCATGTAAATTTGCAATGGTAAAACAGGGGATGGGACCCAGATAAGCAAACTGCTTCTCTCGTCTCCTTTTTTGGCATGTACAAAAAAAAAAAAAAATGTACAAAAAAAAAAGTGAATGTAACCATGTCGGAAATAAACTGAACAAATAAATAAATAAATAAATAAATAAATAAATAAAATAAAATAAATAATGTGAATTCACATTATGTTCATTTTGACCTCAAACTTAACATGAGTGGTATGTTTGTATGACATTTTGAAAACAGCCCTTGCACAATATATCATCCCACCTTTAAAGAATACATACAAGTTCCATACTTGTTCTTATTTGCATGAAGGCATATTAAACTCACATTGAGAGAACATCCAAACCCAGCAAAAAGAAACCAGAAATATCCCAACAGAGCTACAGCATATCCCTCATTTGGTATTTAAATCTAATGAAGTTTCTAGTCACTACATTTCACACTTTAATTCTGCACATTTGACTGAGTGGCTAAATGCCCCTTAAATATCTCCATAATATTATTTTTTAAGCATGAGTACACTGACAAATACATCACTTTTTTAAATATAGTTGCATTTCGTTAAGTTGCATAAACTACTTTGGAAAAGTGTAAGCACAATATTGGATTGTTTCTGCTGGGGTATGAGTAACTGTGGTGTAGGCCCTGAAGCATGAGTATGACAATAGAGGTGAGAACAAACATTTTTACCTCATCTGAGCCGCTGTGCTGCATTCTTGGCCAGTTGAGTGCGTGCTGGACCCCCTGCGAATCCACCGTGTGATACCATTGACACAGATTATAGATTTTACCTGCTTAAAAATATTCTGTGTGGGAGTGTGGAAATGTCAGGGAAGGTACCCAAGCTCTAGGATTTACTGGGAATTTATAGATCACCAAAAGCTGCTCTCTGCAGAGAGAAGGAGAAGGAGGAATAAAGTCCATGTGGAAAGCTCGTCTGAATGCTACCTCTGTTTCCCATTTCCCCCTCGAGCAAGAACTGATATCTGGGTGATTTGCATATACATGTATTTGCACAGATCCAATCAAACGTCAAGGTGCCGACACAGTTTCAGCATTGAAAGTGGAATACTAACCACTGTTATGGTCTCTACTAATGCCCGCAGCCAGGGCAACTGTAAGGACTTCTGCTATCATAGACGTGGATTTAAACCACAAGAGGTGTTTTTCAGCAAATGCCATGTGGTTGCCCACAGGTCAGGTCATAGGTTTTTGTTAGATTAGATTGAGTCAGTAGAAGAGGATGGATTATGCAGGAGCACATTATTATACCATATACATCTGGGTCCAATTAGGCATCCATTTATTGCACATAATATTAAATAATTAATGTTTTAATGCAAGTATCAAATGCATATACATAGGGTTAGGGTTGCACTGGCAGCAGGATATCAGGGAACTGGTCACACAAATTATGAATCTTACCTTCCAATTATTTATTTTTTTATTGTTTTGCTACACCCACCAAGGAGGGAATATTACAAGTGTATATTTGAATATCTATACTGTATATTTATTTGTGTTTTAGCAAGATTATGTCGAAGTTTCATCAAGAGAGGATCCGTGTTTTGTATTTTATACCAATTTTCCCCCAAAAAATGGGGGTGCCCATACATTTGGACCTACTGTATCTTTATCAATTAGGATAGATTATTTTTCCCAAGCCTTTAAAGCGTGAATGATCATGGTACATCAGGGCAAAGAGGAGATTTCGCGCTTGGCGGAGATTTGCACTCTCTGAATGCAGTAATTGCGGAAAGAAATTCTGAAATTACCAGTAATGTATTCTAAACTGGAAACATTCAAGGCAATTTGTGTGTTTTTGATATTGGCAGTGGTTGTAGTGGTAGAGTCCAGAGGTCAATACTATCCTGAAAGCTGGCAACAAAACACAGTGAACAGAATCAAGTGAGCTGCGAGCTTTTTTTCTGAAATTCTACACACATAATTCCAATGATCCTTGAGAGTGAAAAACATGTTGTCATGTATACCTGACGTACAGTGACCACTATGGTTGGGTAGGCACGTTGCAAATCGAGACCACCAATGACAACTTCATATGTTTCTGCTGGCAAGTGAATTCAATTAAAATCAACTTTATTTGTATTAAAGCTATTTACAACAAAGTCATCTCAATACACTTCGCAAAATATAAAATTCATAATAAGAAAGAAAACTAAAGTAACATAAACAATTATTAAATATAGCCTCCATACTCTCCCAACAAGATGTATCTCATGACACGGCAGTGCATTCGTTGTTTGTGTCGGAAACACAAAAACAGAGAAAATGACAACAACAACAACAACTCAGAACAGCCTCGGTGAGGAGCATCCACAAAGTCAATCCTTCCTTTTGTACCATTCACTGTGAAAACTATGAAACATTTTCTGATCTTACCTTTGCTGAAGCTCTGGTAACTTAGGTGTTGGTCTCCCATCTTTTAAAAGCTGTCGTTTTTCCTCAAATAAAAGTTTCTCTGTCATCTTTAGCGCTGTCATCCTGACTGTAGTGTTAACCCGCCCACTAGCTAGAGAAAGTAGCGACAACGGTCACTTGGGATCAATTCACTAATGCACTGTGAACTTACGTATAGCATTTAGCATAGCGCGGTTATGTAAATGGTTGTCATCTTGGGGAACTGACTGCGCATGCGCAAACACATAAAAACACGCTTACGAGAACAGAGGCAGAGCAGCAACGTGCCTTTGAGAGGGGGCGTGGCCTCCTCCTGCTTTACAGCGGAGTGAGACGGCAGCTGTTCCAGGAAATAGCGCTGTTTAGTAATATGGGCTATGAAACGCACAAAATGTGAACACTTTCAAACTTATAGGTACTGTAGGCTATTGGAAATGGAAAAATAAATAATTCATAATTATATTATAATTAAAAAAAATAATCAAAATATCAATTCACCCTTGGATAGGCACTGCCTACCTTGCCTACCTTGACGGCACGTCACTGCTTGCCCAGCATGTAACGGGATATATTTTCCAGCAATCAAATTTTTCATTTTTGATAGACTTGTGGTCTATCAAAAATGAAGATTTTTAATGACACGGTCAGAATCACAGAGCTAAAAAAGTAAGCAGACATCAGGACGGAGCTGTTTTCTTCTTGTAAATAGGACGTTACATTTTATTTTTTACAGCAGTTTTATTGTGTTTTGGAGTAAATGCTGAATTTCACTGGATTTTTAAACATCTTAGGAAGATTTTGAGAACACTTTTGATGGAATATATGGTTTCAGTTTTTCCGAGTTTGACAAAATAACTGACTGTGTTTGCTGTGATGGCTGTGTCTTAGAATGATTTATATCGTTAAAAATGGAAGATTTTTAGCTATCAAACAGTATATGATACTTGTGAAATGCTGTTGTATTTGAGAAGAATTTAATCTCTTAAGAGAGTGAATGAGTGAGAACATGCATTTTGACATTTGGGACGTTGGACAAATACGATGCGTCAATGCAAATTTTTGTAGTCAACATTATCAATTATGTTACAAATCACTTTTTGCATTATTACCTCCGTCAAGACGAAGCAGAGAGCGGTAAGATTGCATTTTACCCTCCTTTTGTCTGTCTGTCTGTCTGTTAGCAAGATAACTTGAAATGTTAGGAATGGATTTTGATGAATTGATATATGGGACAAGGAACAAATGATTAAACTTTGGTAATGTTCTGGCTACCAAAAAAAGAAAAAAGAAATAAATATATTTCTTATATATATAACACTGTGGAACCTCTTGTTGATGATGTCATAGGTTCTCTCAGAGTCTCCAGGTAGTCAGGATAACACAAATTTGGCACCAGCATCTTACGTTTGACACCTTGGTCTCCTCCTTTAAAACAAAAACAAAAAAAACACTGCGCTTGTTGAATTCAAATAAATTCCAGATGTATTCTTTTAAAAAACATTTTCTTTCACTTCTTTTCAGCCTAGAGTTGATGACAGTGGAGAAACACCACGCAGGAACAGAAATGGAATAGAAGCGATGGAGAGAATATATTAAAAACTGTGAAAGGAGATAGTAGAAAACTATTCCTCATTCGCAGCCTTCAAAATGTGTTATTAAGGAATGATTTCAACAGGCTCTTAGTAGCTCTCATTAGATGGTGTATCAAACCAGAACAAAACTCACTTCTCCTAACTATATGGAGGAAGTGGATTGGAAAATTAAATGGGGAGTGGAGAGTGAGGGAGCAGTCTCTGCTACGCTCTTGTCACCGTGCCTGTGCTCCCACTAACAAGTCCGCTCTGTCGGCTCCAGCTGAAAGTCACTCACATGGTCTTTAATTTCACTTCATTGATTGGAATTTAAAGCCTCGGAATATAGCGAGGAAGACATTAAGATTATCTATTCTCCAAACCGTGCGCTGAACATTTGTGTTTAAATCGGGCCACATTATGGTTGAGACCCTCTTTTATGAAGTTTGTAGCCTTAAAAATTTCCAAAACTTCACAAACTAAGAGTGCACTCGGGTAATGCCAGTGACTGCAGTTTCTTAAGAAGTATATATTTATATACTGCCTGCTGTAGATCAATGGAAGTAACATTTCATTAATCTTGACATGCTGTTGGTGCTTGATGCCAGATGCTGGGGACACAAGCTGTCGAAACAATAGACAGGCTTTCCACTACTTACTTTCCCCTTCGCTGTTTTTTCTTTGTTTGCACCTCCAAAGACAGCATTACATCTGTCAGTGTGATGTGATTTACATAAACATCAAACTATGCTTCTGACTATCTGTCAAGAGAAAGTCTTAAGACTAGAGTATTAGCATTTCAAGGATGCATTTACAGCACGATCATATCTGTTTTGCATGTAGTGTTTACGTGTGGTCTTAATTTATGCCTTCATGACTGTTTCAGATCAGCGTTTCGGGCGAGAAAAGCTGATCCGAGAGCCGAAACGTGGGGCGTGAATCGAGCTGATCGATAAATGAAACTATCATCGCTCATGACATTGTGAAGAAAACTCTTTTTTAGATGATTTGTGTCCATGCATGAAACATATTTCAAATCTTGCAGCTACTGGTGAGTGATGAGAAAATCAATTGTGGGGAAGAAAAAAGAAAAAAAAAAAAACAACCACACAAACAGTGCTTCAATTCACCTAGCAACTGCATGCAATCACATCTTCAAATGGAAATTATATGACGGTCAAGTGCGAAGCCACTTTATGGATCACTTTTGCCACTGATTGCAAATCAATCACATCTGACAGATTTTGCATTATGGAATTGCCCTTAACGTCTGCTATATGGAAATTTCCTGATGTTAAGTATGGAGTATAGGCTTGCTATACTTTTGTGTAAATGTGTGTATGTTTGTGATCAAACTTGTTGTGTGGGAACACTTTCACCTGTGAAAGGGACAAAAGTGGCCCTTTTGATGCCATTTGCATGATTAGTTGTTATAGCTGAATAGGAAAAGGCGCTGATGGGAAATTATAGTTGTACAGAGGAAAGGTAATAGCCAGTTTGATTTTTTTTTTTTTCTTTGACGTGCTGGTCAATGACTAATCTGTACCAAGTCGTAAAGTACACTGTTTTTCTTGTCGTTGTGTGTGTTTTAGTCTCTGAAATGTTTTCCATATTCCAAAAAGATTTGTGTTTTGGGAAATGGATCTAAAATTCAGGGGTGCACTCGGTGATGTATGACAACCAGAATTAGTTTACCCCACAATCTTGTAAGAAATAACAAAATTGTGGTCAATCTTGGAAAGATAAACACAGAAAATGAGTAAATGATTTGTTAGAAGAAAAAAAAAAGTTTGGAGATGCTGAATAGAAAGAAAAGGTTTGAAATATGCAGATGTGGTGATTTAAACATGATGGTGATTTGACATTGTGTGGAGAACATCTGGTAATCAGCAGCTGGTGCTCGGACGCTAAAGCACAGAAGTCAAGGGCTGCATCCGAACAGTCCCTCCTATCTCCTTTCCTATCCACTGTTCCTTTACCCCCAAAAGTGTTTAAGTGGTGACATGATAAAGAGCATTCAAAAGGAAAGGAGGCTCAATGCTTCCTTTATAACCTCCTTTAGCCTAGGAAACACTGATGCATCCTTTACCAAAGGAGACGAGATAATGCTGACCCACAATTCCTTGGGGCGATAACATTTAAAGTTACACGCACACCCGAGTGCTTACGGAAACTCACAATTACCGACAAGGCACAGTGAACATCTAAGTTACCAATGCAATGTTATGCCTTGAACATATTAACACATAGTTAACAGTGGAAACCTATCAGCTCCTGTGGCTGCGGTGGAGACGTAACGCAGCAGAGTGGAAATTGAGGCTAAGGGTTAGGCTAACAAACAACACTTAATAATAGCCATCATTCACCTTATTCGTACTAATGACGGGTGTCATGTCATAATAATGACAGCATAGTGTCAACCTTTATATATAAAACTCATAAAAAGTGTTACCGAATGGATTCTCTAACAATAGTTTGGCATTTTTGTGTGTTTGGAGTCATTTTGTGTACTTTTGTCAATTTTTCTTGTCATTTTGTGTGTTTTTGTTGTCCTATATGTTATACAATATATTTTACCTTCATGCAGGCGTCTTGTGTGGCCGAGTCATGACAATCATATAATAACAGCATACTCTAAACAACGCTACCTGTTCAAACAGAGATTTTACTTTACAATTTGCAGGGTGAGAGAATAGTTGTCAGTCCTTACTGTGTATGGACTAAGGTATAAGGAATAGTTGAATTAAAATGCATAGTTGCCTGTTATAGTCTCTGGGCCAGTATTGGTTTAGTAATTCCATTATCCTTTTTACACAGGAACAACCAGCAGAACATCTGTGACAATATGCAAATACTATATAAAGGTATATGAAAAAAAAAGTGCAAAGATTGAGCGTATGCTACACCCAGTGGCTGATGCTAAGGTTCTAAACATATCTTTAACGTCTGTTCGGTTAATCAGCTTTTCCAATAATTCACCACAGTAATTCCTTGAAAAGGCATTTGAGGAATGGACGCACCCAGTTTTACACCAGAAGCCCTTTGAGATATAATTGAGATTTAAAAAAATCACAATAAGGCTTTAAGTGGAGGAGCGGTCTCTAACTCAGTGGTTCTCAAACCCCAAATTAAATGTTTCCTCCTATTTGTCGCGCCCCACTTCTCATGTCTCCATTCAAAGGCGGACCTTGCCAACAGGCAAACCAGGCAGCTGCCTTTGGCCCCCGACTGCTAACAAACTTTACTTCTGTAACCCATGTTACTTGAACTGCTTTTATTTTGAAAACCTTCTGGTCGCACCACTGTTGTCATAGTTGTTTTAAGTTCCGGGTGATTGGCAGCTCCTGCCATGAACTGGCACAAAAGTCCATATTAAATGACTGGATGGACACTGAATAAGCGACCTTTAATTAGATTCAACTGTGAGTGCATTGGTCTGATTGGTTTTTAAGAATATAATATTTAATAAGAGATATCTTTATTTTTCCCGTTTGTTTGTAGCGAAGGTGCTAAGCGTCATTTTGGAAACCAGGCGAACCGGCAACTCTTCACAATACTTCTAAATGAAGTTACGTCAAGGTGTAGAAAGCTATTATTTACTTTTGAAAGCTAATTAAGCCGAAGTATGGGTTGGACTACAGGGAACAATTGAATGTTTTAATCAACACTGTCATGCATTGTTTACACCTATTTTGTAATTGATGAAATTACGTTTGTATGTTTTGTAAACCAACCTTGGTTTTGAATGAGCCCATGTATGAAAATGAATGATTATGTTGTACAACTTGAATTATTGATTGTGAACAATCTGAACATTGCAGTCACTTTATGAATATACCTTTGGTTATTATAAGTGCACTTAATTTGAATTCATGATTGTTAATATGAAAAATGTTTCTCACATAATGATAGATTACATCATTCTTAATTTATGTTTTGATCTTCTTTAGGTCAGGTTTTTTTTATTTTTTTTTTTATTTACCCATCCTCAACCACAACGTGGTAGGAATTGAACCCTTGTATTTTTTTTTTTTTTTTCTTTTTCTGCTGGATCTTGAACCTCTGCTTTAAAAAACAAAGAAAACACAACCATGAACTGAACCCTTGGACTCTCACAAATTGAAGAGCCTCAACTCATCACACGAACTGAGTTGTTTTTTTTCTTTTCTTCTCCTCTTCCCTTATTATATATATGGTAAAAATGAAACAGTTGCAGTGACCTACCCTTCAACTCCATTTAACAACCAGTTGTCAGTGGTTGCAATTACATCTTTGACTGATACCTCCTTTTTGCTTGGGGCCCCAGCATACCCTAGGATCACCACGGTCTCCATTCCCCATTAGGGCGTGTGCCACACACTTTGAGAAGCACTGCTTTAACTGAACAAACAGTTTAGGCTAATCACTGACTGCTTCTGATTTTAGAGTTTATTTGTAGATTACTCCTCTGTTTCTAAAATATGATTGCCCTCAATAGCACTGAATTTTTTTATGTTTTCAAATCACATTCTTGTTTTTTTAAAAACGAGCTTGTGACCAAATAGGATGAAACTACTGGGTGATGATCTGTGTTGGAAATGCAAAGAGGAAACTGGAACTTTCCTCCACTGCATGTGGGAATGAGTTTTAATCAGACCTTTTTGGACTCAGATTCTAGATATTTTAAGTAAATGGTTTGGAGCAAATATCTCTTCAAATCCAGAGCTCTGGTTACTGGGTAATGAATCTCAGTTACCCAGTTTAAGCAAAGGTGACTTTTCTGTCATTTCAGTGGGTACAACAACAGCCTGTCGAGTGATTTTAAGACACTGGAAGGCGTCAGAAAGCCCACAGGTGAAGCAATGGGAATGTACAATGACTGAAACTGCATCCTTTGAATGTATGCTTAGTAGATTAAGCAATGACAAGGGGGAGGAGATGAAACCTTGGGACAGATTTTGGGACAACATAGGTAAGATAATGGTCATAATGGACAAAGGTAGATAATGACCCCACTGGATTCTAGTTATATTGTTTTGTTGTGTTTCACCCAAGTAGGATCATGTTATACTGTATACCTCAGCAATATGTCTGTATGATGTAGGTAGATAAATGTTTTAGAGACAAAAATGTGCTGTTAATTGTTTTTTTTTTTATATATATATATTATCTGCTCCTGTATGGAGAAACATATTAAATTTGTTGCCAGCCATTTTCAGATTTTCTACCCCCCTCAGTGCCAGCTGTTTTTGAGCATTTTGACTGATTTTTAAAAATCCACAGAATGTTTTGTACTATGACAATCTGAATTTCTTCTGTAATCAGCAGTTGAAAAGAGGCAAGTTTCACACAAATCGCCAGTTTGTGAAAAAAGGTGAGAAAAATGGCTTTTTCTGAAAAAATGTGTTAGTGCCTTTAAAGCAATTCTTTCATTCTTTTTTTTTTTTGCTTTAGTGACACCTCAACGTTGGTTTCCTTCTATAAAACTACAAAAACAACTCTGAGACCAGGCTTTTGATGGCAAAATTATTATTATTATTATTATTGCTTACTGTATTTTGGCGTTCCTCCAAGTCTCTTGCACGTCATTTTCCACACACGCATCTTCCTCCTCCTCCTCGACATGATGAGTCTCACTGCTTGCCCCGTTTTTATTTTTTATCGTTTTCTCGAGAGAACTCTCGTAGCTCCATTTTCTGTCTTGTAAACTCCTTTCCTCTCCTTCTGAGCTCTGCCCATCACGGGTGATCTCTCATCCCAAGGTGCGCTGCTGCCACCTACATGTCACCTATTAGTTTGCTATCTGACTCACCATCAATCACACAGACATAACTTCCTCTTCCTCCAGACACGCAATGATGATGACCTGTTTGGCCCGGTTAGTTGATGGTTTTATCACGACATTATCAGTTATCCACTCAAGTCCACACATGTTCTGTGTTAGTATGTGGAGCTGTGAGCTGCTGGATACTTCACAATATCACTCCGTAGCGCCATAATCTCCCTCATCCCTGCTTCTTCCTCTTTAGCTAATGGTAGCATCAGTGGCTAATCAATCATCCAAAGGTGCGCTGCTGCCACCTTCCGGGCACAGTTGGTTACTACATCAACAGAGAAGCCTTATATTCACAGTAGAACTCGGTCACAGTGTATCCTAGCAACTTCCGTGAAAAAATGAGCAGAGTAGAAATCAATTTGCACTGAAATGTTTATATTTCATTTAAACTTTTGATTTCAGTGTTTTGCATTGCTTTAAGACATTTGCACGATCCCTGTCACTGTTATATTGTATTATAGTGTATTATTCAAATTTTTCAAATAGGTTAGGTTTTTTTTAATGGTTTGTTGTGTCGCAGAATTTCATTGTTTGTCTTGATATTCAAAACAAATAATATTGTGTGCACACTGTGTATAGACTTAGTATAGAAAAAAACACAATTTAATTTATTGTTATGAATTTATTTGGGGATGTGGCAAAGTAAAGAACCGATTGACCTAATGCCGGCCCAGCATTCTGTACTGAACCAATACGGAATCTGATAGAAAATAGGGATTGTCTCAAAAGCAGGATAAATGCACCCCCAGCATAAGGTTACACCTAAAGACCGACAGGCCTTGACCAGTCAGTTCTCTTAGAAAGCTGATGTATGAACACTCACTGTGTGGATCTGATCTGATAGCTGACAGGAAAGAGAATTAAACATTGATACAATCCTTTCATTTACCAATGACATCCTTTAGGAAAAATATAGATCAATATCTGATTCACTGATCTATAGTCAGCTGATGAAGCCTGTGTCTTCATATGCTCGGATGGGTGAAGTCATATAAGAATTTATTAATATATGACTTCAACCGTCCGCGCATACGGATCGAGACACAGGCTTCATCAGCTGACTGTAAATGCATAAAAGCATGACATTATTTATGATATTAATCCATTAAATAGGATCCCATCCAATGGATCAATATGATGAATAATATCATGTTTTTACCCATTAACAGTGTCAGCAGCTTCCTGCCTGGGTTCTTTCATTCCTGCCTTTTCTGTAACAACTGTTGTTTTGGTTTGAATTATGGATTTTAATTATTCATAATTTTACACTTAAGCAACAACTAATCGGTCGGGACCAAGTTATGAAGTGGATCAGATCTGATTGAGTATAAAAGCTCCACCTGGTGCACTACACTGTTACTCTTTGCTGTCATCATGAATTTAAATTCATTATATTTGTATAATATGATAAGCAGAACCTCCATTGAAAAAACGTCGCTCTGCCAGTTTTTTCCGTTGCAGTGATTGGTCGGACTCTGCAATCTGCACCCTTTTTTTGTGAACATGCACGTACCGAGGCTGAAAACATTTGGCTTAAACTAGCGTGTTGTGATCGACCGTCGTAAGACAGCTTCTCTCTGACGGAATGTTAGATTAGGTGAAGCCCGCTAACAGAGATTAATCCATGATATAATTATCTAGATTCGTAGTATAGGGTCAAAGTGATTAGATCAGCAAGAAATTGTAATTTATTGCATTGATTATAAAAATAGCACTTTGGTAACTTATTTGAATTAAAATGCCGTGCATAAAGCAGAAATTTCAGCACAAGTACTTAATAAAAAATCTTGCTGACGTAAGAAATATTGTCTCCTAAGTTTGCTGTGCTGGGTTTTATTGTCTTTATTTTTAGAATGACGCTTTCCTCAAGTGTAAGAATCAATACTCTATGAATTTCTAAGCTCATCCTGGCTTTAAGAATAGCTTGTAACAGACATTTTCATTTGTGTTTGTTTATTTTTCACCGCTCCAGACTAAGATTGAATCACTGATTTAATAAGCACAAGACGCTGGGAGGAGGAGAGCGTTTCATGTGCTTACTTACATCTTTAATATGATGTGAAATTAAGCTGGAACAGCACTTTTGTTTTCTCTGACTTGTTTTATTATTCATATACTGGACAGGTGGCTGTTTTTCCTCTGTAGTGTTCTTTGATCATTGATCATTGCACATGGGCCTCAAAAGTGAGGTTTGAGCTATAAAATGCTAATCATGTTTCTATGATATGTTTCCAACAAATTCAAACCTGTATAATCAGCTGCTTTTCGCTTCACGCTGATAGTGTGTGTGGAATGTAATTTTCTTTGTCACATTGGATGTTTTTACACTCTGGACATGTGGGGAAAATATTTTTTCACCATGTCTTCATAGGTGACGTGATCTTTTTACGACATCCATGCATCATGTTTAATCCATGTAAAAATAAAAATTGTATTCTACTTATTTTTGCATAACTTTGACCGTCACCAGCCACCTTAAGGAAGGGTGAGCTCGACTTTGTTAGGGGGAACGATATAAAAAGAGAGGGCAGTGTTACACATGAGTGAGGGAGATAATAAAAAGGGTA
Source organism: Gouania willdenowi (assembly GCF_900634775.1). Taxonomy (NCBI): domain Eukaryota; kingdom Metazoa; phylum Chordata; class Actinopteri; order Blenniiformes; family Gobiesocidae; genus Gouania; species Gouania willdenowi. Next base: position 11,903,003 of record NC_041053.1, read on the forward strand.
AAGGAGGACAGGACAAAAAAGACAAGAGCATGATGTTGGTATAATGTGATGCTACTATCGTGTAGTCGAGTGAAATTTGCTTTGCCATCGTAATGACCAGTGGTAACTGGCCAATAGAAGGCGCTAGGACGGGCCAAATACACAGCAGCTTGATCTCAGATTTGATGTGGGAAAATGAGTAATTTCAACATTATTGTGCCCTAGTTTGCACTTACATACACATATAATACTAAATATATAAGAAACAGACAATATATACAATCAATAAGTGACAGATATCAGTCCCAACAAGATCTTAACTTCAACTTACCTAGAATTGTTTACCAATTTGGGCGCACCCCAGCCCGACCGTCCCAGCCCTGAGAGTCAATCCTTATCCCGAAATTACGGATCTGACTCGCCGACTTCCCTTAATAAAGAATCAACATTTAACTGAGCTATCACGGCTATTAGTGCACCATTAACCCAACACAAAACTACCATATTGTGCTCTTTTGGCTGTAAACAGAGGCTAAACTCGTTTCGGCTGCCCACAGAAATGCCCGTATGTTGTGACGTCATGTGGGATATGTATATGAGCCTGTTGTCACATGACTGCCGTAAAGTGAAACGTTCTCCAGGCTTTCTCCAGGTCACATGACCTGGCCAGAGACGGTTCGTCTCCTCCAAACTTACATAGTCGGTATTTCAAGAGGGAAGCCCCGCTCAGAGCATTGATACTATCAAGCGCTGTATATTGACCTGAGGAATCATTTAAAATAACTCAAATGGGTCAACTAAAAAGTCCACGGTGTGCCTTTAAGGGAAATATTATGTAATAATTGGAGGAAAATTTTTAAATTTTATAAGAATTTTGAGTTTATTTCAACAATTTAAGTCTGAAAATTACTGCAATCATGTGATTTAAGCACAGGGACAACTCTGTACTCCCCTGCAAATATTGATGAGTTTAATTTACATCATTATTAATATTTTTTCTGTAATTTTTACTTCTTTCTGTGGGCCGAATTGGATGTTCCAAAGGGCCAGATTTGGCTCCAGGGCCATGAGTTTGACAAGTGTGGTTTAGGGTAAAGAGCAAATTAGGATTATATTATAAAAGGATGATTTTCTTTTTTTTCGATTTTTTATTTTCTTTGTCATAAATAAATGTTTTGTACAGAGAGAGGAATCTGCAGTATATAGAAATATCCTTTGTTAAAGAAAAAAAATGCTTCGTACATTTGTAGCCTCCTCCTCCAACCTTTTAATGCCCTCCAAAACCAAGACAATGATTAGAAGAATAAGTTTCCTTTTAAAAACCTAATGAAGGAATTAAAATGGTAGAGGATTGAAGAAATTATACATTCCAGGGAAGCAGACCTGTCAGATTCCTTGGAAATAGTGCCAAAAGCTTTCCCCCTGAATTCAGATGTCACGTAGCTGGAGCCAGAGATGAGTATTTACTTTAACATATTTGTCATTATGTGTGAGCTGAGAGTTTAGCCTGGGATTTGGAAATTGGGGGAAAGTCTGCATGAATTAAAAAAAATAAAAAAAATGGAAATGCTCACATTTACGTGTTTATTATTTGATCAAATGTGTCACACGTGTGACAAGGTTTCAAAGAGAATCTGTTAATCCTGTATGTAAAAAAGGATCTCTTGTACTTATGTGTGAACACATAAATATGTAATGCACAGACACATTAGTTTTTGAGACACTATATAGGATTCACCTTGTTGAGTTTGATTCAGTTTGAATTTTTTCTGACACGTGATTTCCAGCTCTTATCATGAGCTCAACCTTTCCCGCGTTTCCTCCAAGAATAGACCTAATACAAGTTGGGATGGACTGGACTGTAATCCCTGCGGATACAGTGAATCTACATTGGCAAAAGGACAACAGTAATGATATTCACCTAATCTCCGCTGACAGATTCAGGACATGCTTTTCATTAACACAAAAGTGGATGAGGGAGCAATAAGCAGTGTTTCAGAGTTTACCTAAATCCTTTAAAGCTAACGGAGATTCACATTCTGGTGTCACCTGTCTCAGTCTACTCGGGCTTAAGCCAACGCCGCTACCAGATTTGCAGAGCATTTACACTTACTTTTTTACAGCAGCATTTTTCAACAGATGTTTCGATGACAAAAGCCAGGACAAAGTTAATTTCACACTCAACCACGTGAATACTTCAAATGCATGTTGTATTTCGAAAGAAAAGAGATTCAGTGTAAACGTAATAATAATTTAAAAAAAAAAAAAAAAACACCACAGAGAATGGTTTTCAAATCTGTGCTGTGCAGCACTCTTAGTTGTGTGATTTCTAGTGGTGGAACTCAATTAAAACCATTTATCCAATTTATTACAGACTTTGTTAATTAATTAAAATATTAATAGTTTATTAATCTAAATTAAGCTCATAATGTTTTTTTTTTTTAATTTTAAAAGGATTTTGGGACTGAATCAATGAAAACAATAATTTGGTTTATTTTTTTCCTCAGTGAGCGCTAACATAATGTGCAATATGAATAAATATGATTATGATTGCATTGTTCACAGAAACACAAACTTAAATTTAGGTAATCTATATTCATGGTTTCAGAGAACATACAGACAATACAGAACATTCCAGAGTGGAAGACAGAGTGGAAACAGTGCAAAAATAGTTAGACTATCTGTGGATATCATGAAATAAACAGAGCAACTGATGAAGCTAATGAATTTTATTTGAAATAGTCTTTCTACATGGTTGATAAGTTGGGTCAGACAATGCTATCTGTAGCAGCGCTTCTAGCCCCGCCCACATCCTCTACCACCGAGAGTGGTCGACTGTCCACTACAATCATTTATCCACTGACTTTGTTCATTTGTCATTTTGTCGAGTGTGGATTGGAGACACTGTCTGCTCGGTTAAGTAGCGTCCAAAGGATCGTTGTCCGTGCTAGCAGCTACATGTTTAGCATTGAGGTGGAAAAGCCCCGCAGGAATAGGGGGACCATATTTTGATTTCCAAAAAAGAGGACACTTGGTCCGACCTCGGCATACTCAAAAAGTACTCAACGTTTTCTTGAATCTACCTTGTAAATGCAAAATACCATATAAAAAATAAGTAAGTTGTTATTGTCCATAAGGTATAAAAATTTATTTATCTCTTTATAACAAAAACTTAAAAAAAATATGAAATCAGTGGTGACTCAAGTCAATCACCTTTATTATGCATTATAATAATCTCATATTAACATTGGTAAAATCTCTCAATCATTGAAACAATATGAAAAACATTGCCTCCAAGAATTAAAACTGACAGAACAGTAAATAATCATTAAATATACACTTCAATGAATAACCGTTTCAATTAAATACACCGCTATTTGGTCTCTTTTAATCTCTCTTTCTTGATCTCCTTTCCTAATGTGTGATGATTACGTCAAAACAAAACTGTTTTTTAAGTAAGTGGGTAAAATAATTACCAAAGAACAACTCTTTTACTTTCAGAACCTGGTGGAATCTCTCAGATAGGGCAAATATTAGCAGTTACAGTCTTTTAAAGCTGATATCTGGAGGATCAAAAGAGAGAGAAAATTCAAAAGCGAACATCTCGATGCCCCGCCTTAAACAGCTCCACTTCCTCCCCCCGCCTCTGCCAATCTACCAGAAGCCACGCCTCTACTTTTGTGCACGTGCATCGCGGATCATAACAACAATGTTTAACACACTAACACACGTGTAGTATTGTTTTTCACTAATAAAACACTAATGGTAGTTTGATTAAAACATGTTTATAACCTGTCCATGAGAAATGTCACCAAATCAGGGTCCGTTCGAAATCCTGTTGCGGTCACAAAGGCGTTTTATGCACAAGCTTTGTACCTGGACTTTTCTTTTGTTTTTCAGTAGAAACTTTGGAGTTTCAGAGCGCTCCTCCATGATGCTATGCTGCTCAGAGTGATACCTGTTTGCTGTTGTGACGCGCGGCCTTGTTTCCTTGTTTACGCATGTGCATTCGATTGACAGTATCTGCTACAGGAAGTCAAAGCCTATTGGCTGGGCGATTGCGGCACGATTTGAAATTTGTATAGGGGTCTATATATAGGACGAATGCGGGACTTATTTGTTCTAAGAACCCCAACAACATAGTATTCGAGATTTATTTTACTGAACTCACCTGTTTTCCAGAGTTTTGGCCTCTGAAAAGTGACTTTCTGAGCAGTTCTAAAAACGGGCTGTTTTGGGGCCTACTTATGCATGTTCATGAGTTGGCGTGTCTGTAGATGCTGACTTAATGCCTTGCTCTTGCGAGGGAGATCAGTGATCATCAAAGCAATTTTCTTTTGCTATCCACACACTGTTGTTATTGTTTTCAGCCAAAAAACTATACATTACAGTAAAATACATGGCCATTTAAGCGGCTGTTGTGATTGTGAGTCCGTCTCAGCACTTCAGGCTGTGTGTTTATCACAGCAGCAGCAGCAGCAGCAGCAGAGTAATTCAGCTGATTTAAACTGGAGTATTAAGGTGCTAAGTCACTTTCTTCTCCTCAACTCTATTAACTACAGGAATAGTGCATTTAACGTGATAATCATTTGTTTTGTCCAACCGCTGCGTCGCATTGTGTCACAAACACGACAGATCAAGTCAAAGGTGATACGAGGTGATATAACGGCTACTAAAAATGGAACTGGTCCGCTACACCGTGCTGCCCAATGCTCCTCGGGGAGGGGTTAAATGCAGAGAAAACATTTTGTGTATGTAGCTTTACATATATGGCAATAAAGTATAACGTATATATTCTATGTTAAATCGCAGTGTTTGTTTTAGATGTGAGGAGTTTGAGAAGGAGGAGCTCACATTCTTATAGGGTAGGAGGAGTTTCCACTCTCTGATGTCAGCGAGTGGGGAAAATCCATCCTGTCGATTTGGAGATGACTTTTTACAAAAACAAGAGAGGGAGGAAAGAGAACTTTTTCTACTTTGGCTCTCTGAATGAGGCTAAAGGAATGTAGCAAAACCATTATGAAGTTTTTTTTCCTAATGCTCCTTTAACTGTTTACAAGGTCAGTTTACAGAGGAATTATTTTTCATTTTGTATTAAAGAGGACTTAAAGCTAGCATGTAAACATGGAAATTGTAATGAAACAGTCATTGCATCAAAATAAAATCCAAGCTCAAGCCTGGAACGTGCATCTATTTTATCAGCAGCTTCTTCACTCAGTGGAAAAATGAAGGCATTAGATTGTGCTGTCAATCACAGCGTAAGAACAGGTGTTCTCCAAATGCGACTATCTGATGCTACAAAGAAACCTTTCATGTCTTCGTGTTTGGAGGAAGGAGAGTTGGAGCAACCTCAAAACTACGTCTGTCTCCACACTTTGGGTGAAATGAAGAGAAATCTTCATTCAGACTGAAGAGGGAGGATAGCGCTTCATTTTTTTTTTCTTTTTAATTAGCTTCATCTGAGGAATTATCCAGCACTAATATAATGGCTCCATTCATCTCCCACACCATCTGGAGAGAGAGTGCGGTTCCTCTGGAGCTGATTGCTTTCCCCTGGTGCTGTGTCGGGGTAATAGGCTGTTCAAAGGCTGCTCTGGGCTCGGACAGCTGAGCAGAGGCGGGGCAGGAGCAGCTGGCCACGGCGTCATCACCTGCTGCCTGTCAGGAGGCGTTCAAACACCCACCATCCTGGGCCCGTGCCTGTGCTCCACTGAGCATGGCGTCCTGAAGAAGACTGAAGAGAAAGACAGTTTGAGTGCACATCATTAGGACTCTGCCGAACATCTGGGAGAGACAGGTGACGAATAAGTAGTGGTGATGCTGTAATGATAGCAGCTCTTTGGTGAGTTAACACATCTGCGTCTCATATGGAACGCCACAGCAGAGGACACTTTAAATCTGCTGTGAAAAAAAATGATTTTCCCCGCTAACTGTCTTTCCTGATCACATCATTGTCACTCACGTTGTGTTTAAAATACTTCTTGTTGTGAGGATGGTTGGACATTTGACAGTTTAACAACATCTGGTTTCCCCTGAAATGTATTTACCCTTTCTCAGTGTGAAGTGCAGCTAAAGTATTTGAAGATCAATGACACATATTGACCTTTGATCCATGCATGTTGCTTCTTGTGTTTTCTGAATAAAAGATGGCCATTAAATTGGCCTCTTTGTAACATTTTAAATGACCTTTGCTGGACTAGCTCAGATATAAACATCTTTTATTCAGTTTTACAGCCCACAGCTATGAATGCACTAAAAAAGGTTTGCTTTTTTGTTGCACAGCCAGTTACTCTTCCCTAAGGGATTTAAAAACAGAAATTATGAAAATATATTAGTGATGGCTTTTTAAAGGCCTCAGACAACTGAAATCAGTCTGTGATCATAAATTACATCACTACAGAAAAGGAGCAGAGGGATATTTAGGTCTGTGTCAAAACAATGCAAATCTAAATCAAAATATCTCAATTTTGCCTTTACTGTTGTCCTGCCTTACCATTCCACCGCTTACTGTTATCATTATTCCATTAACTGCAATAAAACTAATAATATTACAAAGAAATAGGTCACATCACAAAAATGTACCGTTCATGACATAAACGTTACCCGAGGGCAGGGGTCTGCAACCTTTACTCTCAAAGGAGCCGTTTTGCCTCATCTCGCCTGGATTAAAGTCCTTCCGGAGCCAAAAAAAAACCTTCTCAATGAAGACAATACAGTGTATAAAATTCTACACAGTTAAAATAATATCAAATAATTTTATGAGCTACAAAAAATAACTTGAATTTGAGAACACATGATCATCTTGTTCAACACATGTTAATTGCTAATTTCTTGCAAAACATAAAGCATGCATATTTAGGCGGCATGTTGGCAATTAAATACATCTTTCCCCACACAAATACAATCTCTATATCCTTCTAAAATAGTCTTTTTGTTAGTTTAGTTATCTTACAAGGGATTTATGAAAATTGTTTGTATTTTCTACAGTGAGTGGAACAAAAGGAAGGATTGGCTTTGTGGAGTTAATGTTATCATTTCTTCCGTGTTTCTGTGTTTCCAACACAAACAACGGATGCGCTGTCCTGTCATGAGATATATCTTGTTGGGGGAATGAGTTGGTGTTTTACAATCTTGATTTTGTTAGATGGCTAAATGCTTGTTCATGTGGATCTTGTTGGGTTTTTTTTGTCTTATTATGAATTTTTTATTTTGATAAGCGCATTGAGATGACTTTGTAAATTGCGCTATCAATTAAAGTTGAATTGAACTTAATTAACACTTGCCAGCAGAAACATATGGAATTGTCAATGGTGTTGACATTGGTGGTCTCGATTTGCAACACCCTGCGTACCCAACCCTAGTGCTCATGGCACGCCACTGGTATGTACATAGACCTTTCAAATCACTAATGAATAGTCATATTTATGCATTGGTTGTTGGGTGTGTGAGGAGGGAGCGATTTTCAGTTAGACTATGGGTGTGATAGAAATGTCACACTAACGTACTACGTATACCAAGACTGACGTCAAAATTAGTATGTTGTGCGTTCACATTAGATAGTATGAAAAGATTGAAAATGCGAGATTTTGTTTTAAATCTGCACAGTGGGCACAATAGTCACACTCAACCGCCCCATGATGCATTGTGAGCGGAAAGTAAAATTGTCCTGGGACTGACTTCAACCTAAAAATCAAACATCCCCTTTTCAAAACAAAAGCATCTATTCTTGTCTTCCATTAGTTGTTAGCACTTTTGTAAATAGAGCTCTTGTTTTGAAGTTAACTGGAAATTTTGTCAGTAGCACAATGGCGGGTCTCCAAAAATTTCTGAAATGTTGAAATGAAATGTGTTTCTGAGAGTTTTATGCATCAAATGAGAACATGTTGATATTCTAATTGGTCACTTTCTCACTTAAAATGCTTTCAGAACTTTTAAAGGTGAAGAATCAAAAGCGATATTTAGCCTCAGTGTGCGTCAGGTTTTTGTCGTTGTAGGTTCCAATTGCATCTTGGGAAACTTGGAAGTATACTTCAGTGGGAACAGTCATCATCTTAATCATACTTATAGTATATAGTTTTCAGAATATACTCATTGAGTTTGATTTGAGTCAAATTTGAATTTTAGGTCAAATTGTGAAACGCTGGGTCTGCTCCCTCTACCTCCAAGACCTGGTGGTGAAACTCTTTCATCAGTAGCAAGTTTTCACTTTAGCCACGGGGGCGTCTGCTGAACACCAGGCCGTTATGAAGCAAGATGGACAAGTCAAGGATAGCGCTAGCTCCAGGCGTGCTGATTTAGCTCTGTAAAGGGGGACTGAGGTGTGCAGAATCACACAAAGAATGATTGTAAATAGAACTCGAGGCTAAAACAAAACACTTTGACCAAAAAGGAAAGAAAAGTGACCTGTCAAGGCTATGGAAATCAAATACAGATTTAAGGGAATTTAGTGATGCCCACGTCTGCGATTAAATGGATTAGAGTAAGCGGGAAGATGATGTCACAACCCGCGCACAAAAAATTTTTTACCTTTAAGACTGGTCAAAAGTTTACAGTGGTGGGAACATGCACATTCGGATGTAATCTGATCTGGATGTTGGCCATATGAAAGGAAAAGAATCAGTTTATAAAGCAGAAAGTTTGTTGTTTGCTCACAAATGTGATACCAAACATGAAAAAATGTCAACAATATTACATTTACAAATGAAAAAATATTCCAGGTATAAAGAAAACTGACCTTGAACTACACTGTGGAATAAACTACATTAAAAAAAATATGAGAAATGAAATTCCTTCTTTTATACCTCTTTAATGACATTTGATTTGGTATTTGAGAAGTTTGACAGATCAAATATGACTTTTACATAAAAATCTATCCATATGTCGAAGAATCATCATATTTTATGTATCATATTCAAGAGAAATGGCATTAGGAAGACTTTGTTAATCAATATTTAATCATTTTACCACATCCTTAGTGCCAAATTGTCTGGTCATTGGGGGGTCATGTCAATTAAAAGGGGATTCAAAACAAACAGAGTAGGGTTTAGTCTATTAAAATGCTGTAGCAGATTACTTTACACCTTGAAATTGGTGGTTTTATGATAGCAGAAATCCTGAAGTGAAGTGGGAGATTGTTTTAAAAATAATGAAAAGAAGAGGGTCTGTTTCCAATACACCAATGATGTCGGTATGTAGATATTACTCACTAAATCTCCATGTTAATTGTGCATTAATTGTGTCTTCCTTTTTTTAGAAACTAATTTGAAGAACAAAGTAGGCTATACCTAAGCTATCCTGACACTCTTGCAGGGATTATTTGCAAGGTTTGCCGTTAATGTGTGCAGCTTCAGAAGTTCATAAAAGCTTGCCCAGATGTTCTCGAAATGCCATTAATTTAGAAAGAACTTTAAACTCATTCCGATCACCATCGCAACCAGAGTCTGCATTTTACTCACCATGGGGCTTCATATGAAGATCCACTCGAGTTTCCCATACAGTTTTGTGTCGCTGCTTCTTGGTAGTGTTGGAGAGTTTGACTGTGAGGACCTAAGTAAGCAAACCTGTTGTGCCTGCAATTAGCATATGCATTATCAGTACAAACAACATTTGTTCTGAACTTCAGCTTAAAGCTTTCAGCATTTAAATATAATTAATTATAAAGTGAAGTATCTGAAATCAATTAGAAGCACAAGGACAGTGTCAGGGACTAGATCAGATAATTATAAGATGTATTAAAACCCAGTATTATGCTATTTTTTACCCTTCTCCATTTGTTCTAAGAACCACAATAACAGTATTTAAGATATATTTTCCCAAACTCACCTGTTTTCTGGAGTTTTAGCCCTCTGAAAAGTCACTTTCAGACCACTCCGAAAAACAGGCTGTTTTTTAGCCTTGAAAACTGAAGATTTGTCTAAAACTTGCTCTATTCAACCACTTATTACAAAAGAACGAAACGAGCCAGAAACAAATGTTTTTTTTTGTTGCTGTTTTTTTAATGAAAGTAGAGACTTCAATCTTTCAGAATCTGGTGTCAGATTTCAGATAGTCACAGTAGAAAATATTTTGTGAGTCTTTAAAATCAGTCAAAATGCTCAAAACGGGCTGGCACTGAGGGGGGTAGAAAATCTGAAAATGGCTGGCACTGAATAAATTAATATCAGCCTTTATGTATGAAACTTTAAGTGAAGTATTACCAATTTATTACATTGTGCTTTCTGTTTTGTTTTGTTTTTTTTGTTTATTTTTAAAACTAAATAATATAATACATTGATTCATCCTGTGAAAAATGTGTTCTTTTAGAAACAATTAAAGATGCCAGTGTTATTTGGTAACCATAGAAGCTGATTACAGTAGAAGTAGCGCTGTAAGTATCTGATCATGGGGGCTCTGAGTTTTTTGGTGTACTGATTGGGCAGAATTGTTGTTAACATTGTCACGGCAAATTTGCGGTTGACCTCATTTTCAGACATGATTTATTGCTCTGGTTGAGTGATGGAGTCCAGGCGAGGCATTGATGATTTTATAAAAAAGATTTATTATAAAATAAAATAAGAAGGAGTAAAAAAGAAGCTTCCATCCTGAAAGAATGAAAGGCAAAAGGCTCGTGGCAGAGCAAAAAGGCAAGACCCGCTCTAACTAACAGTTTCACAGCTTAAGCTTTTATACAGATAACAGAAAAAGTTCCACCCTGAGGTAAGGAGAAGGGGGGAGTCAGATGCCCAACAGTTGAAACATTTGAGGATGATGAAGATGTGTATATTATGAGGAAGATTGGGCGCCACTCTTATCTATCCTTGATAGTGTGTGCGTTCGTGTATATCTGCATGTGAGTTTGAGTTTTGGCCTTCAGCAGAGACTCTGTGTTGCACTGAGTACAATACGATCTGTACTGTTTAATCTAACATGACTCAGCTGTTCAAAAGTGCAAAGAGTAATGGAGTCATCATGTATTAAAACATGACAAATTGTACACATGAACATACATTTGACGATATGATGATGAATATAAAAATTGCCATAACAACTCTTTCCAGGCAGCTTTGAAATCTACATTTGAATGAGTTGTGTAGCAGAAACTGAACAGTGGATTAAAGCCATGTGTTTGGCTGGTGTGAACCTGGTAAACAAATGCTTGCAATTCACATTTAACAGAAACGTGATGTACAAAAACCTGAGTGTATGTGTGTATGTGTGGGTAAGGGAGAGTTACTGAGGGTATCTTATCCAACAGTTGAGCAGCTTAATGTCTCTTAATAGGCACCCTGTTTGATTGAATTGTAAATATGGAGCAGTGTTGTGCATTCAAAGGTGTGTACATCCTCTGCTTCATTTACCAGATGCTAAGTCATGACCGGCCCATTTATTATCCTGCAATCTACAATTAAATTGAAAAGAGGCCTTAGCCCGGGCTGCACTTACACACCAGTCACAAATTTTACTGTTGCTTGAAACCTTCCCATGCATGACGCACATTATCGTTTGATTTCCATCCAGAGTTCTCAATTAAAATTATACAGAGGCTGCATTTCATTACCAGAGCTCGAAGCAATTTGCAGGCCATTAAGTTTCTACCTGTAGCAGTGGAGATGTTTTTGAGGTGAACATCTGGGTTGAGGAGGTAGAGCATGAAATGAAACGCCGCTGGCTGCCCACTCGGCCTTTTGTCCAAAAACGACCAAGGGTATCAGAACAGCCTGCAGAGCAAGGAGCCCATTTCAACGTACTGCAACAAATTGGTCCACAATCTGAACAGTAATTGTAAATCAAGCACAAAGGTTATACAATTTGCTCTTTAAAAAAAAAAATAGGGCTGAACGTGTCTTTATTGTGCTAAGAGTCAAGTTAAGTGCAGCATGACCTGATGTGTTCCTGGGACCTTTCTTTGGCCCTCTAAATCATTAGACTTGTAAAAATGCAAAGTAGTCTCTGCTGAATTTCCCATCAGGGATCAAGATTGTCTATGAAACTGTAATTGATTTCGGTGCAATGCAATAATAAAGACCTACCACGAGGAAAACTACTCCAAAGAGACCTCTAAGCTACCAGATCTCATTACACCTTGGACGCAGCACAGTACTTCTTGATCATGATTTAAAATACAAACTGCAATCATGTTGCTTAACAATATAATGTAATTTTTTCTTGTTGTACTAAAAACTGCAGAGTAAAACAATTACTCATTGGCCATTCTTTGATTAAAAACGAGGCGTGTGTTACTACCCGTGTGTGGTTTTCTCAGTGTGAGACGAGACAGCAGTGGTTGGTCAAATATAACATAATCTATTTTCTAGTATTGCACCAATTGGCCACAATAATTTCTGAATGTGTGCAACATGCCACTTGTTCTATTCTAGTATTTTATTTTGCAACTTCAACCAACCATAATAATAAATGAATAACTCATTGTACATAGTTAGGCAGTCTACAGGTAATTGGCATGGAAATGTGTCTATTTATATCAATTTTTTTTCCTAACATTGTTTTGTCAGCTTACCTGAGGCTGTTCTCTGATTGGTCAATTTTTCTTCCCGGCATTGATGCAGTGCCCCAGATAATTTTAATGGCCGTGGATCTGAAAGGTTTTACTAGTTCCTGCTCAAATGTAATCTGACAATTTTTGTGGCTTGTATCACGAAGCTCCGCAGTGTCCGTGTGTACCAATAAAACTAAAAGCCTTGTTAATCAAGCCATAGTATGAGCATGTTCCCCTTGTTCTGGTTGGATGCATTCGTAAATGTGGTTACATTTTATTTGAAGTTTTATACATAAGGCTGACATTATGCTGTCATTATCTGTCATTATCTGTCATTATTATTATTATTATTATTATTATTATTATTATTATTATTATTATTATTATTATTATAATAATAATAATAATAATAATAATAATAATAATAATAATAATAATAATAATAATGATAACAATATCTATCCTACTTTATTTTCTACCACTGTAATGTGTGTGTATCTGATCCCAATTTGTAACAGTCTTTTACTTAATTATACACTTATTTATTGTTTATTCTTTCTTTCATCTTTGTTAACATTTTTATTCTTTGTGATTTTTTTCTGTGGCTGTAACATAAGCAATTTCCCCCTTGGATTAATAAAGGAATTCTGATTCTGATTTGCATGAATGAGTTGTCATAAAGGCTGCCTTTAGGTGTCATTCACTAAATGATGAACAAATATGACACCTTTGGCGCTATGTTGGCATTTTTGGGGTTTGGTGGAGGGATCTCGTGGGGTTAGGTAGGGTTATTCAGAATCAAAGATAAAAAATTAAAGTGGCTTCAGCATCATAAAAAAGGTTGTGTTTAGCTCTTAGCAACAACGTCCAACCGAAACAAATAAAACCTTCTGAAATAAATGAAAGCAATCTGAAATAACATTCAGAATAAATTTTGACCAACCCCGCTTTGCCAATACTGCTATAAAACAACCATACATTGTGTGTAGCTGCTGCAAAATTAAAACTGAGCAATTTTTCAACTTTAGCATAAGAAGTTAATAGTAAGTTGTGGGTATTCCAAGTGCACATTATGCTGTTGTATATAATATGGAGGAAAAAAATCACAGCATTTTTCTGAGCTACACAATGCATAGGACATTTTATCAGGCTAACGAGCTGCTGAAAGCAGTGACAGGCTACATTGTTTAACATCATATCATTTGTTGATCTGTCCCTGGCTAACAGTCACAGTCCGGTTAAAATCCAGCTGCTGTTGTTTCGCTGCAGAGGCTTCACTCACATCCAGTGCGTCCACCAACGCAGGGTTAGTTTAGAGCTTCACCGAAGCATGTATCATTTGGAGGCAGATATGTAAAATAATGTGCGTATTTCCACTTTGAGAGGCTCGCATTGATTCACCATGATTAGCGCATGTTACAGTAAACAGAGCGACGCTGACAATGCTTCTTCTTCTTCTGTTTTACAAAAGTTGGCACGGCATCCAGCAAAAATATGTAGCGCCACTGTAAACAGGAAGTATACTGCAGCTAGTAAAGTAACAGACAAACGCACCGTATTGTAACGATAACTGAGTTTATTTCTTTGAAAAAAATCTGTGTTACAGTACTAGTTACTGTCAAAAGTAACGTTGGGACGGTAACGCGTTACAAATAACACGTATGGTTGGTAACAAATAATACGTTACCGCCTCAGACTGCAATTAAAAAGTGTCATGTCATAATAATGACTGCATAATGTTAGCCTTTGTGTATAAAACTTCAAATAAAGTGTTACCGTAAATGTTCACAAACAATGTAAACAATCCGTGGAAGGAGATGGAAAGGCTAGTCACCACATTGTGACAAGTTTGAGCTCGTTCGTGGCAGATTGAGCTTTAGTTTGTAAATTAAAATGCACACAAAACAGACTTACATTGGTTAGTACTGGTATTTTTTTAAATAATCACTAAGGGCCCTTTTCTTCCATTTGTAGAGAAAATGGCCCTTGTACCTAAGTTTGTGTCTGTTGAGTTTGAGAACCACTAATGTAGAAAACCCTTCATTAAAAGTACAACAATGATAATCTCTTATAAAGTAAAAAGGATACGTTTTAACACCAAATGTCCTGGCTCGAAAACCTTTGGAACCCTAGAGCCCAATTTGAGATAGAATGCTAAGAATTTTTCAATTACTTGCTAAAGGGGACTTAACTCTACAGGAAGGGACTGGCAGCTCCTAGTTGGCCTAGGGAGGCAGCTGAAGTTCAAAGATGCTGTTACTGTACACTGACTTTTCTCAGGACAAATGTGGTCCTGAAGTCTGAGGCAACCAAGCATGTGATGGACTCTTACACTAACCTTGGAAAGACCGAATGGAAAAAGCTCAAGAAAGGAAGAGATCCAAAGTAACATAGATAGCTATGTGGACACAGGTTGGGGACTCATCATCCGAAACACCCAATAACACTTTGGCTGTGTTCGAAATGGCATACTACGTACTAAGCACTAAAAATTCATTGAGTATATACCATCTACTAGATACTATAGGTATGGTTAGGAGGATTAGGATGATGAGCGTTCCCATTGAAGTATATTTCCAAGTTTCCCAAGATGCATTTCAACCCTACAATGATAAAAACTTTAAGTTTTTGCTTCTTTCTGCTCCTTTTCATTCGTGTAAATGCTGTTGTTGCATTTTTTTTTTAATGAATGAAATAAATAATAAAATGAAATGAATAAAATCTAATGAAAGCACACTGAGGCTAAATATCTCTGTATCACCTTTCAAAGTTCTGAAAACATTTTAAGTGAGGAAGTGACCAAGTAGAATATCAACATGTGGCAATTTGATCCATAAAACTTGCGTAAACACATTTCATGCCAACATTTTGGCAATTTTCGGAGACTTGCCATTGTGCTATTCACAAAACTTCTGGTTAACTTCAAAACAAGAGCTCTATTTACAAAAGCGTTACAAACTAATGGAAGGCAAGAAATGCTTTTGTTTTGAAAATATGATGTTTGACTTTTAGCTTGAAGCCGGTCCCAGGACCTTCCACTCGCAATGCATCATGGGGCGGTTGACTAGTGCATATTTCAAAAATAACCCTATTGTATACATCTGGTACTCAATCTTTCCATACTATCTGTGAACGCACTACATACTTATTTTGACGTCAGACTTAGCATGAGTAGTACGTTAGTTTGACATTTACAACACAGCCCAGGTTTCTCACTAATGATGTGTCCATGTTTCCCAGTGGGCCGTATACTATGGCTAGCTAGAAAGCAGCACATTAATAGTTAAAGTAGATAAATAAGTGACTTGGAAAATACCAGTAAATGCTCACAAATGCAAACCTCTTTAACGCAAAACATTGTTTGTTGCTCTTCCTGCTAAACTCACAACCCTCCAGAACAAAGTTTGCTTGTAATAAGGAGAACGTTAGTCGACAAACAGGCTCAAAAAATCATTTCTATTTTTCTTTTTTTTTAGCAGAGTTACTATTTCTCTTTACCAGGCACATTAAAATCTTTCATTGAGTGTTTTTGTTATGTAACAAGCAATGTCTATGCAAAGTGCTGTTTTATCAAGTGTTACAGTGCTTTCTATTGAGCATCCCTTTCTAATCTTCTATAGTTGATAGAAATTAAATGAGTGAGAAGCTAGTCGAATGAGTTTCATTCCAATTCATTCAAGTTGAAGGAAACCCATAAAAAGAACCCAGAGTTGGTAAAGAGTATCTTTGCTTTGTGGGTTTTCACTGTGGTGAGTGATAGCATTTTTCTATAGGGATTATTGGTCCTTGCTGCATGGATTACAGAATATTGTAGCGTGTAACAGCCTGAAATGGCATCCAGTTGGTGAAATAGCTGAATAGTCGTAGGGAACATCACTTTCTGTTAACACTGCGAAGCTGCTGTGTTTAGAGAGCCCCGACACAGACTAGCTTTTTATTTCTGTTATCATTCTCCAACAGTATGGGCATCTCACCAGAGAGTTGTGTGCTGGAAGTTGTATTCTGGATGATATGCAATAATCAGGCCCTTTGAGTCGTCCTCCGTCTCTCTTCCTCTCTCTACTTCTTTCCTCTGCCGTCTCTGAAGCTTCTAAGCATTCAAGTATCGCTGTGTGTTTTAACATTACATCATTCCACATGGCATACTATTAGGCTTTTGGGAACTGGGAAGGCGGCCCAGGCCTTCAGATCTGTCATAGCGCTGAGCTTCACGGTTGCGGCGTGTGGAGGAAACCACCAAGCAAACACATCTACTCATGTCCAGTCCTGTCCTCCTTTTCCGAAAGGAGAAGGGTCTCATTTTGTGGCTTTTGTGTCAACACTGGTGACACACATATACTGCAACTTGCATTCATCTCTCCATCTGCTCAAATGATATTCTATCCAGGTACAATGTCATGGTGACGCTTAGTTATGCAGTGGAATTTATTGTCTGCACTGCGGCAGATTACCGTTGCTTAACATGCCACACAGCAGACTTAAAGAGGCAGCACATTTTTGCAGTGTTGCATCCTGCTGGCAACCGGAGCAGGATGTGGGTGTGCCTGAGGCATGCTGGGATATGCTGTGTGGTGAAGGACACACGGCAAGAGAAGAACTGGTGGACAAAACACTCCTCACTGAGGGCTTTTTGATCTTGTGGGTTCCTGTTTTAGGGTCAGATTTGGTAGTTTTGGTGTCAATTGAGTAAAAACTTTGACAGTAGGGCTGATGATCGTCATACCAGGGTTGGTTTCAATTATAATTGTTGCATATAAACTGCATAATTGGTAATTCATTACAATTATGGTGTAATTATAATTGTAATTTAAAAAATCTGTTGCTGTCGTATTTGTAAATAAATTGTAATTGAATTTAGATTATTGACGTTGTAATTGTCTGTGAAAATTCTGTAAAAATTGTCAATATTAATTTAACGTAAAACTGGGGAACCATGTTACAGTTCTATGTACAGTTCTACATATATGTAGTTAATTAATAAAATATGTTTCATATCAAGTTTTCTCACATTTTACCATTTAATAGAAAAAAATAAATCAAGGGCTATACCAGAGATGGTCAATTGTTATCACAGCAAAGCCACAAAAATGAACACAGGAAAGGGGTTTTTGTCATTGTCATTTTGTGTATTTATCTGTCACTTTGGGAATTTAAGCTTAACACTGTTCTCTAAAACACATTAGTAACATCACACACCACAGACGTGTTCACATCATTACTAATGTTGTGTTGCTTTACGTTTTTTTTTTTTTTTTTTGTGCAAATGGTAGTTTTCTTTATAACATTGTAGATGTAGATCATTAAGTGAAAGTCACTGAGAGGTTGATCTGCATTAAAACATCTACTGACGTCTGTAGTAAAGTTCACTGAATACAAACCTGTGGATAATATAAAGGTGGAGATGATAATTTAAATGAATCCACTTTTAAGGCTCGATTGTTGTTTTATATTATTATACAGTTAAATCTGTAGAACACGAATCTTTGAAAGTATGATGACGCAGTGAATTATGATGCTGCTCTTGGAAACGACGGGTCGCGGGTTCGCGTCTCACTTCAGTGTTTTTTTATGACATTTTTTACAACATTGAGAAGACTCTGGCGACAATATTACATTAAAAATCAATATAATTGATTCAATATCAAGCAGCAGTCACTGTCTTTATATCCAGTGTAACAGGAGGGCTCTCTATGCAGACATCCTATGCTGCTGACACGTCTCCTCAGACACATTTTATTCATATTATTCACCGCTTGTTACGTCACTGAAGCAATAAAGTGATGAAGGGACCAAAAAGTGTGACTAATTACGGGTGATTTAAGCCACTATTGTCACTGAAGACTGAACGCACCTTTAGAACAGGCTCATATTCCTCAAACACCAGCTTATTTCACCCATTAGGGTGAATAAATCACTCTCTTCCGGGTGGTTGCCATGGCAGCTCGAGTCATCTCTGATCCATTGATGATGGCTTTTTATCGCGCGCGTGCATGTAAGTAACCCAAGGTTTACATACTCAGGGTTGATTGACCCACTTCATACCAGCTGTAATGGAATCAGATACCCAGAGTTTCCCATCGCTGGGTTTGTTGACCCAGAGTTAATGGATAGACTCAGAGTTTAACCCTCCTTTATGGAATACACATCTGTTGCCTAACAGGGTAACCAATAGATAGAAAAGAAATTAAACAATAGATATTCATTTTTAGAGTATTTTACAGCTGATTTAGGACCCGTTATCATAAGAGATGCTAACAGAAAGCTAACACAAGAGGAAGGTTAACTTTTATTAGGTTATTCAGAATTAGTAAATAGTAATTGTATTTTAATTGTAAATGGAAAAAATGCTGGTCGCTATAATCATAATTGTATTGTAACCAACCCTGCCAAACACTCTTTTTTTGTCCAGTCTTTCTTACTTAAAACAACACGCTATGAGATAAACACAGTAAATACAGTTTTATGACGATCGACTCAAGCTCATTGTTAAAAATCTTGGTCTATTTAATTTCACCCATGAAATTTGACATCGAAATGTTTTTCCCGTTCCTTAAAGCTCATTTAAAAAAAAAAAAAAGAAAGAAAAATACAGATGCAACCTAAATAATTCAACGTTCCTGCATGTCAAACACGGCTATCAGAAATGAGCCTCGGGATGCATTTGAAAGGAAAGTTTTCATTCCGAGCTAAAGGCTATGTAACAAAAGATTCACAGCACAAGAGGTTTTCCTGTTAAAAAAAAATGTCTAGTAGGACAAGAATTAATCTTTTGAAGTTGTTATCTGCATACACACGCTATCTGATTCAGACACAGGGCTATAGGAGGATAAGAAAGGTTCAGGTTTAGTCCACCGTGGGCACTCCTCCAGGCACTGTGGCTGCTTTGTGGGTTTTGCAGTCTGATGCTTATTGCCTGAGGTCGAGCAAGAAACAAAATGTTCTAAAAAATGATTAAATCAACGGCGGCGTGGCACAGCGTCGTCAGATACCATCTGTAGTAATAGGCTTTTGCCTACAGCTACGACACTGTAACAAAACACCGGTTTTGCAACGTAGCTTTAATGCACTCGCACATTATTTTCACCTCAGAGCTTTGGCTTTCCTGACGCATTCACGTCACTGTGCGCATCATTTGGACCATCTGTATTTTTATCCTCCTTTTTACAATCAGTTACTATATGGAACATAATTAGGACCACTGGAAAAAACAGAGCCACTGGGGAAAAAAAATAATGAATTAATGAATTCAAAATTAAATTATTCGTTTTGTTGTTGTTGTTGTTGTTTTTTGGTTTTAACTTTTTTTATTATTATTTTCATTTTCAAGAGTTACTATTGTGAGATGCCTGCAAGTGTGTGTGGGAGGAGCTTGAAAATGAAAATGACAAAAAAAAAGTTAAGACCAAAAAAAAACTAAAAAGAATTTAAAAAAAAAAAAAAAAAACCAGCATAGAAAACTATAAAGACAAAAAAACAACATTAAGACAAAAAAAAGGTAACCATATTATCAAGACAAAAAAAGTTTTGTTGTTTTGTTCTACAATGTATTTATTTTATTTTTTTCCATAACTAATGGATTTGTTTTTTTTTTTTGTTTTGTTTTTTTTTTTTTTTTTTAGTGTGGTGACCCTAATCTGCTTCTGTAGTTCGATCTTGTCGGAACATGTCGACGGAAGGTTGTTAATTTGTATTATCCTAGAAATAAATAAGTATGGAAAAAAAGATGAAGCACTTTTAAAAGCAGTCCTGGCTATTTGGCAAAAAGAACATCTTTTAAACCTTTTGCTTTCAGTGGTTCAGTATCAGAGCCTGTGGGACGAGCGTATACAGAAACAACAGGTCTTTAACAGTGATGGTGCCAGGAAACAACAAAGTATAAGATGCACCTAACTGAACTATTTTCTCAAGAACAACTTGAATCATATCAAGTGGAGGTCAAACCATCAACATCAACATGCCTCGCGGTTACTCTTCATCCTTCTGAGGAGATATTTGAAGGATGTACAATCTTGATGTTATGACATTTACATGAAAACAAAAATAGATACTTGGTAGCACGAGCTGTGTTTTCAATCTGAAAACCATAAATATTGGTTGAAACCTAAACCTAAAAATACACCAAGTACTTATTAGGCCATGATTGACTAAAAGTGCAAAATAGCACGTTAAATACTTGTGCTATTTCTTTACTTGCTGCAGGGGTTGTTCGTTTTTTCATTTTCATTTTATTTATTATGTCATAGTAAAGTTCACTACAAACAGTTGGTCTGCCAAGTTTACAATACAGCATCATTCAAATAATAGTAATAATAAATAAATATCATTAATAATACTATCAGCATCAAAATAAGAAAACAAACAACAATTTATTCACAATTTTCATTTTGTCTTATGAGTCTCTCTTATACTAAAATATAAGTGCATATTGATGCTTGAATTATAATTTCCTATATATATTATATTGTGAATAATTCTTACTGCTCTTTTCTGCATTAGGAATCGTGGTATTCTTATGTACGTATTTCACCAGATTTTCACACAATAACAAAAATAGGACACCTTGGTTTTAACGGCGCTACAGTATGGGATTTATTAAAATGGCAATGATAATCAGTGCATTTGTAGACGCACAAGGTTTAGCTAGACCAACCAATTTAAAAGCGAATTTTGCACATGTAAAGTGTTCAACATAGAACATGTAGGACAGCTGAATGGGAAACATTTCAAAATAAAATTTGAAGCCTGTGAATTGGAGGCGATAGTGAAAGAGGCAATTAAACATCGTGACCAACAGCAGGTGTAAATGAAAGTGCTGTTACTTGAATGGACTTCAAATGGAATGTTATAATTTTCCGAATTTATTATAACTTTTGAGGTGTTTGTTTCTTTCCTTATGCAAAACAAAAAAAAAAAAAAAAAAAAGTGACACACAAAAAATTTCTCTCATTTGATCTATTTTTATTTCATTTTTAGTCATTTTTTTTTTACATGAGCAACACAATTTTTTACTTTGATTCATACTTTTCCAAGATGCCAGTTTTCACTTTTCCTTCACTGATGGGGAAAATGACAGAAAGTTACCCATTCATGCATCTATTATGATCAAACCTTTATATTTACATATTTTATGTATGGTTTATTTAATAGGGACAGACACTAATAACCAATACATAGACTGCGAACAACAGTCGAATGCATAATGTTCGCTTGTGCTAATTTGCAACACTTATTCCTAGGAACAGTCAAAATCCACTAATATCTAAAAAAGAAAAGAAAGAAAAAAAGGGTGTTAAAGGAAACTCAACTATGTAATGGCATCTCCAATAATGGGTATTATTTTCAAGCACAACTGTAACACATCTGAGATATAATAAGCATATACAAATGTGATTTTTATAAAAGGCTTTACAAGAAAAGAGTTGCTAACGGACACAAAGTAAACAAATTGAAGCAACTTAACATTAGTGATCAATTGCCCATTACATAACTCTAATTGAAAAAGTAGTACTTTACTAATCACTGCACAGCTAAAGTAATTAGCTGCATTACTCTTGACTTCACTTTTGTCTCAGAACTCTGGTAAAGGTGCTTCAAGCAATTCCAAAGTTTTCCCATCCATGCATCTGTCTCTCCTGCTTCTGTGTCCATAAAACTAACAGCAGCTTTTAAATAAATAGTATAATTATAGTATAATAATAAACAAAATAACACAGAGAGCCACAATCACTAACGTTCACATGTTCTGCATGTTTTAGGCATGAATCAGAATAAGATATATATCTAGTAATCACAGGGTGAAATTACTTAATTACCTATAATGTGTCTATTTCAGTTCAATTACAAACAAATCGTAACTCGAATCGAATCGCTACTAAAACGACACGTTACACCCCCAATGTCCTCTATGATCCAAAAAGGACCTATCCAGTGTGTTTCATAGAATGACTTCCTTCCACCTTCCCTAAACACTAGAGGGTTTTATAAGGAATAGTTTGATTAATGAAATTCCACGATAGCCTCCAGAAAACTAACAAAAGTCACTGCCAACAAAGGTATTAGGTACAATAGAGGGCAACACAGCAGCAGCCAGTTTATACTACTTACACACAGTTTATTTTTAATGCTAGAGTAATACAGGGCACCCTGCATGACCTGGAAGGATTACTGTCATTAAAACACATCTGTATGTTTGATGAATCTCTCACTTACACAATTACTTGTCATCAATTTTGTTCTTTCAAAATAAATAGAATTTATCATCAGGACGACATTGTGGTTGTTTTTTGTTTTTTTTTATGAAGGAAATTCGTGACCAACTGCAACACAAAATTTATTTTGAACCTTTTTCACAGCCCTGGTTTAATTACAGTGTGAGCAGAAAACTACCCCATTAGTTTGCTGAGTCGGTTTCTTCTTTACTTTGGGGCTGTACCGCCAACCGCTGTAACCACACGCTGCACTTCATTTTACACAAACACAGATCAAGACAACAATTTAACCAGCGCTTTGACAAACCCACAATTAAAGTTTCTTTTTTATTGCTCAACACCTTCCCTTACCAGTGCGACTATAAAGTATAGATTTTGCCCTCCTGTGGTGAAGCTACAGGGTTAGAGCACCTGATGTCAATGAATCAAACCCAGCTGATATGGTGTTTAATAGCACTGAGATGAGCTTTCTATGCTACATAGACTAAAACTGATGTGACGATTCATTTTAGCAAACATTCGTTTTTGAATCACGATTCACTGTTGCCAATTAAATTCAAGGACGATATTGGTTCATTTGAAACGATTCGATCCGAAAAGATCCAATGACTTGAAATCGATTCAGTAACTTTATAGTCAAAATAATAATTCAACCAGTGTGATGATGGACATTAACAAACAAGTAAACAACATTTAATGGCAAATTTATTCACATTTTATTTAGATAAAGTCCAACCAACTCTTCAGTTTAAATGACCTTTTTCTGCTCTCATTTTTAATGCTGAATACATTTTTAATAAATATGCATATTAGGTTTACCTGACTCTTCTGCTTGTTTTTTCAACATTAAACAAATACATATTAACCTAAAAAATTAAGTTCAACAAAGATCTGTTCAGGTTAAACCTGATATTTCTGTGTTTAACTTGATAGTGAGGCCTAATGGCGCGCTCACACCAAACGGGTTGAAAGGGTCAAAAGCGGCAGGTGTACATTCACAATATATGGTGGACGTGCTTCTAGGGAGCGTCAGAGGTCCCGGCACGTTTTGGAGCTTTTCACGCGGCGGACACTTTTGACATGCGTTTGGCGCTTCCAATGCGGCTGACGCTGAAGTTGGGATTGTTGAACTTTTAGGGCATATCACGGCGCAATCAGGAACGTTCACCAACCATGCAGTCTTCAGAATAATGAGAAAGAAAAAAACACTAACCAGAGGAGGAGACCGATGGACAGGTACTCTTCTTCTGGAATAGAGCGCCTGTTGTTGGTGTCCTGGTAGGAGATGAGAGCGCTAATGCGGGTCAGCAGGTCGTCAAATCCAGAAACGACGCCGAGGCACAAATAAACCCAATCCACTCTCTGGATAATGTAGAGCTGAGGAATGGGAGTCGGAGGCGGCGTGTCCAGCGAGGAACCCCAAACTTTATTCTCCATTCAACCACACTTCTCTATAGTCCTCTAACATCACAGTGCACACACTGAGTCACACCAAAATACATTCGACCGGGAACGCCGCCTTCTCAACACAATAATGTTCCACCACTTCACAGTCACTGGGTGAATTATAAACGTAAATGATCGCCACAATATCATCCATTGAATGAACACCACTGGCAACAGAGAAGCCCCTCCCCTCGACGCACGTCCCGAGCATTTTCGACGCTGGTGACAAGCGTCTGTATTCAATGAGCACAAGCGTCCAACTGAGGCACGATTTTGAAGTCCGAAACACGTTTGGTGTGAACGTACCATAAAGCTTCTGCAGAGCTAATGCTAACTCGACATGCTGCTGCTGCAGTGAACGCTGGCATGAAGGGTCTGGTGAGCGACTCCTTTAAAATATCTCTGTCTGTGTTAAAGCCAAAGTGTTTTCACACACTGGACACTAAAGATGGATTGATCAGTTTATTTCCTTGTATCGATACAATTGATTGGTTACCTTTTAAAATTATTTTAGCTTATTAGTGTCATAAGGAAGGCCAACTTGCCGAGCGCAGATCGATGTAGTTGGATCGTAGGACTATAAATTAAGATGATCATACGTTCGGTTATGCTGCTTGTTTTGACGAAATCGTCACAAACGAGCAAAAGAGACTAAAGTATGGATGGTACTGGATGATAAAAGCTCAATGGATGGTACTGGATGATAAAAGCTCAATGGATGGTACTGGATGATAAAAGCTCAATGGAGGTTCAGAGATGGATTTAGAAATGAAGGAGAAACTTAGAATGTAGAAAGTTAAGGTCAATTTCCCATCATCTGGTCTAAACCTCATCACCTCCCGTCTCCACAGACAAAGAATACAGCTCAGTCAGCATGGGGCCATGGAATGTATTCTTTCACGATTATTTATTGAAGTGTATATTTAATGATTATTTATTGTTCTGTCAGCTGTGAGATTTTTTTTTTCATTTTTAAAAACATTTTCAGGAGGAGATGTTTCTCAATGTTTCAATGATTGACAGATTTTAAGAAGGTGTATGAGATTTTTCAAGGACAGATTGTAATAATGTATAATAAAGCTGATTGACCAGTCAAGTATTTGTTATAAAGAGAGAAATTAATTTTTAAATCTTATGAACAATAATAACTTATGTATCTACTACATTGTATTTTGCCTTTACAAGGTAGATTCAAGAAAAGAGTACTTAGAGTATGCCGAGGTCGGCCCAAATGTCCTCTTTTTTGAAAGTCAAACTATGGTCACCCAATTATAAATCGATTCATTGATCTAATGGGTGAATCATTACACCCTTAGTGTCTTCACAGAAACTACTAGTTCTTGCTTACTCTATTTTATAGCACTCTGGAAATTTCTGTTGCACCACATTTTTACAGCTTTCACTGTTTCATTGCATCCAAATTTACATTGCAATACTAAATCCACACCGTGTACTTCCAACTGGGCTGCATAAATGTGACCCCGACGGACATTTGTTGGCTCGTGGTCCATTCCGGGGCCTTCCATTACTGCTCTGGATGACAGATGAAGATACGCTGGTGCTCTCCCTCAGGCTGTAAAGCATGAGGTCTAACCTTCTTTACAGCAGAGGTAATGGTCCACACCTTTAATTGTCGTGGGCTGTTCATCTTCACTAACAATAGCATAAGCAGCGAGCCTGGCAAAGAAAGGCACTCGTGTCTGACAATAGGAAGTGATTTAGTTCTCCAGGCGATTCACAAGTCGTTGCACGGGCAGCAGTAATGTGTCGGGAGAAGGATCGTATAGGGTAAAAAGGCGATGCAGACACAATGGTAGCAAACAAGCAATGCTCAATGTGCTCCTTCCTCCACTCATTGAAAGGATTTATTTTTTAAAAACAAGCAGTGCAGTGTATATACTGTGTGTCCTTCCTTGTGTTATTAAAGTGGACGCGATGCTGTCTGAATTATGGATGCTGCAAAGATTCTTGCATTCCAACATCTTTGCTGTTACATCTGTATTCATCACCAAAACAAGTGACTCATTTAAAGATCAATGTGGTTGCAGTTTTTGATGGTTGGTCATTATTCGATCTGATATCAAAGTGGCATTTGATGCTCAAACGCTCGCAGAGCTCCTTTAAGTTGTGTATTTCTTCATTATGTGCAGCTTTCCATGAAGATAGAACTGCTGCGGAGGAAAAAAAGAAGCGTCATTGATGGGTCACTAGCTACCCGTCTGAATTAGAGACATAAAACAAGGGATTAGAATGAGCATGAAGTGTTCACAGGAAGCATTGAAATGATAGATTGTATTGTTGTCTGTATGGAAAAAAGCGACACTTCACACCAAGAAAATAGCCTTAATTGCATTCAGTCCTGTGAGAAGTCCACAAATGTCAGATGTGGGTTCTCAGGCGGATTGGCAGCAGGGCTGCTCGACAGCAGATGACTGGCTTCATAACAGCAGCGGGAGGGGGGGGGATGAGGAATCCGCCGGCGTCCAATCATCACTCGTCCCTGACGGGTTTTCCATCGCATGAAGCTGGTAAAAGCATGGCCAAATTCATTTTGATCTGACATAGATCACAGAAATAGGGTTGTGCTTTCACTCCACTGTGATAACAGGCTTTGGCAAACGTCACATGGCGTGTGTCTCAAGCCTCGTCAAATCAACGTGGAGGCAATTTAGCGTCTGTGTCAAGGGTTGTTATTGTAATTTAGATGTAAGTACAATTTATCAAACACGATTACAACACGTGTTCACTTTTTTTTTTTTTTTTTTTTCGAACGGACTAATAAAATAAATAGATGGAAATGAATTAACAAATCTCAACGGAAATCTCAATCTCAAAGTCAATTTCATTATAATACACCTTTGACTTGTTCGACAAGGGATAGGAAGTAACCTAGGCCTGTGAAGTCCTATACCCCCATTCTTCACCATTAACAAATGCTAAAACCAATAAAATAAACCAAATAGACAATTCAAATAAATACTCCAGTCAACCTATTAAGAAATACAAACAAGCAAACAAAACAAAACAAACCGAACATGCACTGTCAGTGCCCGATGCTTTCACAGGCCTGACCCTTTCAGATCTACTACGTCACTTTCTTCACTCTCATTGTTTACGACAGAGCACCTGTGACGTGATATTTGAATGTAAATCAACCACGTTTGTTAAATAGTTTAATAGTACACATGTAAATATGTGACTGTTTTTGTGGTGTTTGTAATTGTTCATTTAAAAAAAAAGAACAAAAAGGAAAAACCACCACTAGACGATATATACAAAAATAGATCAAAACACAATACACAACACTGACTATCAAAAACAAAAACCAAAACAAATTCATTCAAAACATACATTTCCAATACTTTGGAAAATCTTGGCAGCAGGTTTGGAATGCAAAAACTAATTATTTTTCAATAGCAGTGTTTCAACCTTTTAAATAGTTTACAAACTGCTGTAAAATAGGCCGACAAGATGAAGACGCATTTTGCGTTGAAAAGCTCTGAAAGGATCAGGCTAGTGAAAGGATTGGACACTGACAGGCGTCAACAACATCTGTGAGATTTGCATTCTCCTTCCTTATTTCTGTACTTTTCAAAAATATATCTCTTTGTACTGCATTGTATTCATCCTTTGTTTAATCATAAACCCCACAAATGGAAACACACATACTTTTTAAATTGGTCTGAGCATAATGCTGTTTCAAGTTTAGTTTCCCTCTTTATAATAATAATAATAATAATAATAATAATAATAATAATAATAATAATAATAATAATAATAAGATGTATTTTCTGACATTCAGTTAGAGTGAATTTTCCAAACGAGTTTCATCCGATTGTATGATTTAATATCTCTCAAAAAATACAATTTGCATCTGTTCTGCGTGGCGGCTCATTTTGTTCTTTATTTATTTGTCAAACGGAGACGGTTAAAGCTTTGCATGCCTGGAGGGAACGAGTTTGTGTACTAGTTAAAAATTCATTAAGAAATAAACACCATGAAATTGTGGCATATTAATGATGATGTGAGAAGAAAAGTAGGCAAATAAGTGGAAAAGTGAAGGGCTTGTTAATGGATAAAAAGAAGCCTGTAATCCTCCCATTAGAAGGCAGGGCTATTTAAGCTCACAGTGATGCAGTGATTAGTGATGGACCAATCCGTGCCTTAGAAGTGCAGCTTGCATGGCTGAAGAAGCACGGTGACATGTGTGTGGAAGGCGTCGGACGCAGATGGGCCGCGTCTGATATCCCTCACTCAACATAATGAGACGAGAACGGGCTTCAGCGATCTGAGGGCCCGACTGATGGCAAACGACGGTGCCCACTCTTAAAGAAGGGATCCTTCACCTCTTCAAAGATAATGAGATGACAATGTATTCAACTATCATTAGAAAGAGAAGGGGTGCAGGGGGAGGACGGAGAGGGAAGCGTTCCCCAGCACTTGTCTGCTGCCTTTGATCAGAAAAGAAAGTGTCGTTCACTGACTGTGTGCTGCACTCATGAAAGCCCTGCTGCTTAGCTACCGTATTACTGTCAGTGCTGCTGAAGGCCTCTGGGTTGTTGCATCCCATCTGAAGCACATGATCGCATGCACTCACCTGCATAGTTAGCTTAACATCAGTCTGGATGGTAGCAGTTTAGTGCTGTCCTGCTGCCCGCGAGACACGTCAAACATGTTGTCTCCAACCTAATTGGGCCGCTTGACAGTAAATACAGTGTTATGGTGTAAAAACCATTTGCATCACTGAGAGACAGAGGAAACAAGCTTGTTTCAGACATGGAGCCTCATAGAAATATGTCAATAGAACCATGTTAGCTATTCAAAGGGATCCTGTTTTTACAGGTTTAGCCTAAAGTCTATGAAATGTACTTATTAGAAGATCTATGCATAACAAAACGCATTATTTTGCACCATATTTGTTTGATCAACTTTTAAAAGTGGGACTACTTTACCACTTCAGAGCCCGTGTTTTGTCATCTGGAAATCACATGATTGATGAAGTCACATGGCCCCACTGGCCCCATTGCCTGGAACAGGCTACCATCCCAGAAGCTGTGATACCTATTCAGCATTTAAAACTATGCAGAAACAATGGTTGAAAACTAGCCAGACATGCACTCACAGTTAGTTTATTCACTTTTTTCCTTGGGCCTCAAAGTCTTAATCTTAAGCTATATGTAACTTGTCTATGGTCTACTTGTAATGTGTGATGTCCTGTGATTTATGTATTCTTTGTATTGTGTCTTGTTGAATGTCTACTGTAATAACCTGCCTAAGGACAAAGGATGAAAATGAGCCATTGTGCGAACTCCGGGATATTTACGTCGTTGCTCTATGCTAACATGTTGATGAATATGCATTGTCCTAATTCAAATAAATAAATGAATAAATGCCATTGTTTTCTATTGGAGTGAAGCATTCAGCCTGTTTTTTAGATCATTTAGCAGCTTTTTTTGTCATAATGACAACTTGTGCTGCTTTTGGTTGCTCTAAACCACGGGTGTTAAACTCATTTTAATTCAAGGGCCAAATACGGACCAGTTAGATCACAAGTGGGCCGCAGGTTTTAGGCGGGAAAACAAACAATTTCAAAATTTATGTGCCCAAGTTTGCTCTTTCATTCATAAATTAGACGTAAAGTATGGAAGGCGTCAACAATATCTAAGCAATAATGTCCTTTGTTTTATTTATTTAATGGGACTACTTTACAATTTTAGAGCCTGTAAACATTCAAGTGTTTTCTATTGGAGTAAATCATTCAGCCTGTTTTTTAGATCATTGAGCAGCTTTTTCGGTCAGAATTCCAACTTGTGCAGCTTTTGGTTGCTCTAAAGCAGTGGTTCCCAAACGCACACTGGTGTCCCGTGAAGCAAGTCCAGGTGTGCCGTGGGATTTTGTGACAACCATACTGTTGCGCCCTTCAAGCCTAAACCAGTCCTAATGCTGGGTGCATTGTGCACGTGCCGCTCCAAGCGCATGTCGGCGCGAGTTCATACTGCTCCACGTGTTCGCATGATTCTCCGCGGCGCAACAGGTGAGCGCAATCGCACTGATGAGAAAGTCACCCTATAAACGGCCTTTAGCTGTGCAAAACAGAGCTGAGAACACCTGAGGACAGGAAAAGGACTGAAACCAATTGAAGGGCTACTGGTGACCTCATAATGACTGGACTCATCATTGTATAGTTAATTTGCTCAATTATTTTGCTGGGTTAATTAAATTGCTTATATGAGAAAAGGAAAATTATTAAAATGTGCTTAAATACTTGTTCATGTATTTAGGGGCTAAAATAATATAGTATTTAAAATATAGCAAATTTCTCTTTAATAAAATTCAGAGTGAAATGTTTATGTATGTAAATAGTATAATATAAAAGTATTTCTGTTGAGAAATTGTTAAATTGAGACTGTAATATCTATAATTGATATAAACATAAGGAAAAAGGTTTCAGGTTATAAAAGTAGACCTGGTTTTCTGTTTAGTTGATGCCTAATTTTACAGATTACTACCAGCTTGATTTAGTAAAAAAAAAGTTTAAAATATACTTTCACCAAATTAAATGTACAGTACTTTCCTGAAATTGTGTTTATTTTAACTTCCCTTGTTTGATGAAAAATAATGAACTTATTTGCATTGTGTTTTGTCTTCAAATGTTTTTCACTTTTCTTGTCACTGAAAAGAATAAAAGCAAGAATGAGTAAAATCCTGAGTCTGGTCAGGTTCTTCTTTTTTCAAGTGTGGGAAGCCATGACGTTATAAAGACACTTGACACATATATTATTATTGGAATATACAACTACGCACTCATTTCACAATACAGAGGCAAACTCTATACCAATAAACAATTCTTTAAAAAAAATAAAGAAAGAGAAAACGCAATATTTTGCTGTTCTCGCGGTTGCACAGGCAGGAATTATAAGACTGTGACAAAGGCTGTGGGACAACATTAACAGCGAGAGGGAATGGAGCGCTTTCTTATACGATCGCCCGTGGCTCAGGTGATATTGTACATGATATGAGTGATAACACGTGTTATAAAGGCTGTTTTGCACAATAGGTGTGCCTTCAGATTTTTACTTGTCCTTTGGTGTACTTTGGGCAGAAAAAATTTGCACCTTAGGGCTGGATTTGAGAAAAAATAAACATCCATTTTAAGTTATTTTAATGCTAATGTGTGATGAAGCGCTCTAAACCAAAGAGATGAGTCCACACATATTTCTACCTATTGCCTTGAAAAGATTGTGTGATACATTTTATACTGCTGTTCTGGGCGCAGTTCTGCGGACGTGACGTCAGTAGACGCTGGTGCACGTTCTCGATATAATATAAAGAAGAATGAGAAGAAGACGGCCTAGAGACTGAAAGAAGACAAGCACAGTGTACTAAATGACTATTTAGTTCCACAGATGTACGCAGAGGCATGTGTACAGGTCTTGTAGTAAACAGTCACATGTACGACAAGTAAATACATAACCGTGTCACAGTTAATGTCAACATCAGATCAGCGCACGGGTAACAAACGAACGTCAAACACAAACAGGAAGACAGTGCACGCAAGAGAGCCATCAGATCTATTTGCATAATCCATGTATCAAAGAAAACCCATGTTATTGTGCAATAAAAGGAATATTTCAATAATGTATTCCATTCAAATTGTTCTCTGCTCCATTTTACATCTACCGTGGCTCTCTCTGTTACAGATAAAGCTGCATTCTTCAGCAGCTGCAGCAGGAAAGGAAGAACGCTGCGTGCAAACAACACTATGACTGAACCCGAACACCAGTTCTAAATATCTGTGCGAACCCAACCTGTCGGGTGCCGTCGGCCCCCACTGATGGCTGGGCTGATGGCTGCAGCTACCCTAACCACTGTGATGTCACTACCCAGATAGCACACATGCATCTCGCCGATGTCGGCCCGATGAATGAAGGTGCAACGGCGAGACGTATTATGGAGAGCGTTTGCTCATTGGGCAGAGGTCGCGGAGACATTGGCGTTTGGCCGATGTTTGGACGATGGATTAAAGATGCTCAGCGCGGCCTCTCTACAACTTATATAAATATCTCCATATCCATAGTCGAGTATTTACTTAAATCTGATAGGAATATGGCAACATCACAACAACAACAAAAATCACTATACCACCACTAAATAACTTATTATGTGTGGAAAAAATAAATAAAGGCACAGTTCATGATCATAAATGTATTTTCAGCAGCATAGCCAAAAGAGCCCCAGCACAAAAACAGCTTCATAGAAGTGACATTTTACAGTTCTACAATTTTATAAGTGGTATCACCAATTTGGGGAGAAAAACACACAAAATGACGCATTAGGAGTAGAATGCAGACGCACGATCTCAGGCTGACATCGGCGAGATGTATGCGTGCTATCTGGGTATTCAGTCTGATTTCTAGATCCTGCCCTATGCTCCTTTAAGGGGGCATGAAGGAGAGGAGCGATCTTCTTATCTGCTTCATTGTCTACTACCAAACAGCAAACATGTTGCCCCCTGTGGTCAGATTATTTTTCAGGTCACAACTGTTTTTTTTCCTCTTTTGGTTAAACCGAAAAGGGTTATACATCGACATCTTAACCTTTTCCTGGTTCATTAGAGCAACCAAAAGCAGCACAAGTTGACATTTTGACTAAAAAAGTGATAAATGATCTAAAAGCAGGCAGAATGATTCACCTAAACAGAAAACAATGGGACGTTTACAGGCAGTGGGGCCATGTGATGTCATCAATCACGTGATTTCAAGATGGCGGAATACAGGTTTTAAAATGGTAAAATAGTCCTATTTGTCAGTTAATAATATAAAAATGATGCATAATAATGTATTTTGTTAAGCATGAATGTTCTAATAAGGACATTTCAAAGATTTTAGGCCTAATGTGTAAAAACAGTGGAGGATCCCTGAATGGATGGTAGCAGTTTAGTGCTGTCCTGCTGCCTGCGAGACACGTCAAACGTGTTGTCTCCAACCTAATTGGGCTGCTTGACAGTAAATACAGTGTTATGGTGTGAAATCCATTTGCATCACTGAGAGACGGAGGAAACAAGCTTGTTTCTAGACATGGAGCCTCATAGAAATTGAACCATGTTAGCTATTTAAGGGTTGTTGTTGTTTTTGGGGGGTTTTACATGAATATCTTATTCTAAGTTGACAGTTTCGTAGAGGGATTGAAGATCTTCTATCTTGCTGTGTTTTATTCTCTCAGAAGGCAGCATGCTGACTTAAAAATGATGCACGTTCCTTTCTCCAAGTGTTACAGGCATATAGCGTCAGGGTAAATGAAGTATTGATGCTCTGGGATTGTAAAATTTGACAGCCACAAAATGCATACATGATACCCAAAAGCCCAAAACCCTGAGAATCAAACATGTTATCTTGACAATGCTTTGATTTGCACTTCATGAAAAATGCATTTGTTGCTAAATCTAGAAATATGTAGCTTTAAGTGAGAAAAGCAAAAGCTTCACGTGCGCGCTGCTGTTTTCACAACACACAATCGATACAGTGCGATGTTTGCGGCTCGTGCTGTGCGGTTGCATCTCTGCCCATCACTTTTCCGTCTTTGTTCACTATCACAAAAAGAATAAAACATGTTGCTTTTGCACCTCAAGAAATCATCCCTTCTAAAATGGAGCTGCAGGAGAAGAGCTGCCACGCTTTGTCACACATTTATGAGGCATTGTTCAAACTTTGGTGGTGCCAAAATCCTTTTAGCACCTGACAAATTGACTTTCTATTCAGAAACTCATTGGACTCCTTCAGCTCCGAGCTTTTTCCTTAAAGCTTATTATAACAGGACGCCATAACATCCAGTTTCTCAAAATTTCATCATCATGTCTTAATAATTATGCAGGGTTATTAGCTTAAGTGTTTGTCCTTGGCAATATTAATGCCTCCTGACATTTATTATGAACAGCATTGGTATTGGAGATTTAGATTTCACCGTTTGCTTTGGTGAAAGCTTCCTTTGGTGGTGCAACAGCGCCCTCTTCTGGTATTTATTTAAAAATGATTACATCACTACAATGTGTGTAATGCATGAGTGTGTATATAGTGCTGAATAAATGCAAACCTAAGAAATTAAACTAAACTATACATTCAGCTAAAAAACATTGAGCTTTGACTTTTTTTAAAAAACTATTTTATCTTATTGCTGTTTGGATAACTTCATTCATTCACTTTTCTTTTATACATGCCAATCCAAATAAGGTACGAGCTTATCTCAGCATGTTGTAATTACTGTCTGGTGAATTATCTGTTGTAGCCGATTAAAACATGCAAACTAACATTACTCTGACTTTTTAACTGCCTTAAAAAATGTGAAAGCACTTTAAAATGTTCTTTTGCAAAGCCTTCTCTATGTAAACTTTATTACAATTTGAAAAAAAAAAAAAGGAAAGGAAAACAAAGGAAGAAAGAAAGAAAATGTATTAAACTCTTTAAAAGAGAAAGAGAGTAGAGAGTGATCCCTACTATGTGCCATTTCACATTGGAAAACCTATAATATTGATTTCTGTAAGATCGACATTGCCATTACATGACATGATATCTACACTGAAGCTTTTTAATAGTATGTTATTTTACACTAAATGCACGCGGTCAATATTTTCATTTACTATCGAGGCTTTCAGTGTTGTTCTACCTCAGTTAATTCCTTATTAATTATAATTAAAAATGCAGTGGCTAAAGCCCCATACCTGATATAACATACATTATTAAAAAGGTTTAATAAATGCTGTTTTAGCACCAAATTATTCCTACACTTTCTGTCCTATAGATATTAAGGATACTGTGCTGCACTCGTTACATTTCCAGTTCTAGCGGTCCACTTGTATCTCAAATAATTTATAATTATGCTAATCATAAAAGCAGTGCTTGTCGCACTTCTGACAGAATTTTTAGTAGATGTTGCAGTAAAGGACCCAAATGTAGAGGGATGAGGAATGTGTAACTTAAAATGCATTCATTATCAATGTATTATTTATTTTCCATGGAAACCAAAAGGACTCAAATATTACAAACTGTAATTCAGTGAGTTAAACCAGTAGCAGGAAAAGGATTATCTCAACATTAAATAAAACATGCCAGTAAACAAACCAGGAAACCAAGCTCTGAGCCCTATTTGACCAACAAATAAGGGCGTAAGAAAAAATCTCTTTGGCGATCTTTCACCACTTAATTATCGTATCGATCCAAAAAAATGTCAAATCTACTTTTTTTAATCATGTTTTTTAACAAAAAAAAATTTTTAATTGCGCTAACATATGAATTGCGCTCAAAACTCGGTTACTAGGTGTCAGTGAACCACATCAGACCTTGTTAAACTCCCTCACACCTCCTTTATTTTCATAAAACATACTGGGCTCTTTTATAGATGTATGTGGTTCATTTTTTAAAGGGCCTGTATCATGCTAAATCTAATCTATCTTAGAAGCAAGAGTTACCCTGATAGCACACATACGTCTCACCGTCATCGGCACGGTGAATGAAGTTGCATTGGCGAGATGTATTATGGAGAGGGTTTGCTCATTGGGCAGACGTCACGGAGACATCGACGTTTGACCGATTTTTGGACGATAAATTAAAGATGCTCAGCGCGACCTCTCTACAGCTTATATTAACCTTTATTTAGCTCGGATCATTCCATTAGTATAAATATCTCCATATCCATAGTCGAGTATTTACTTAAATCTGATAGGAATATGGCAATATCTCAACAACAACAACAAAACAATATAATACCACTAAATAGCTTATTATGTGTGGACAAAATAAAGAGAGACACAGTTTGTGATCATAAATGTATTTTCAGCAGCATAGCCAAAAAAGCCCCAGCACAAAAACAGCTTCATGGAAGTGACATTTTACAAGTTGTTTGGGGGGAAAAAACACACAAACTGACGTATTAAGGAGGAGGAGAATGCCGACCACGATCTGAGGCCGACAACAGCGAGACGTATGCGTGCTATCTGGGTAAACTCTTTTGAAAAATGTAATATGACAGTTTGATAAACATACCACTTGTTTTTGATATCGGTACTTGAATTACAGTTAGTTACCATTTACTTGTTATCGCAAGTTTAAAAAAAAAAAGTTGAAGAAATTGTATTTCATACCATTTTGTTCTTGTAAAGGTGAAATTTGTAATTATTGATATTGCGATACATCGCGATGTATATCGTATCATGACATTCAATCGCGAATTGTATCGTATCGTCAGATTCATGGCAATGCACACCCCTACTAAACATCAACAGGAAAATATACCCAACAAATACCCAGAGATCCCACATATCCCACAAGACTAAAGTCTATTTAAGATTGAATTATTTGGAAATGCACCAATTGTATTGTCACGTATATTTTCCACGACATATGCTTTCAATGTGGATTCTGAAGGCCTGAAGTCACATTAGTATCACCCTGTCTTTAATATGTTTATAATGCTGAAATAAGTTCAATCATGTATAATCATCATTGTATGCTCAACAGCCCCCCTCAGTGGTATTTTTAGGAGTTGTTCTTCATGTTGCCACTTGTATCCTGGTCCATCTAACAACATGCAGTGATGTGTTGCCACTTTGCGATGAAGAAGAAGAGTTGAGATCCTGCTCCAGAACCATCCAGGATCTTGGCCGTGTTTACTTCGGTTTCCCATTTTAAACAAAAAGGTTAATCAACTAACGACACCATTTCCTAACAGATGGCCCAGTCCTTTGATGATCATCACGGTCAGTATCTCACCGTATTACTGATGGAAAAGCCTTGTGTAAATATTCCAAAACCTAGGAATCACATTGAAAGAGGAGCAGAGGATCAGGCTTCACTGTGGGATATTGAATTTAGGAATGTGGGTCAAATTAAACACTTAAACAGGTTAATGAACATGGCTCCCATATTCAATAGAATAGTGTTACTCTTAAGAAAAAGCCCTGGTGTAAGTTAATGCTGCGCTGCTTTGAATTACTGCCTAATTTAAGAGCCTACAGGGGATGAAATCCCCTCAACCATTACATTTGTATATTCTTCATTGTGTCATATTTTTGTGTAATGACATATTTAGGTGTGATATTATATTGTCAGTGTAGGATGTGTTGTGTTAAGTCATGAATGTCAGTAACTCCACTTTTTGGAAAAGTTGTAATCAAATTTAGGTTTATTTGCAAGAAAGTTCTTGCAAATGATTTACAATAAAAAAAAATTTATCAAGTGACGATAAGCAAATAAATTACAAGCTCCTGTAGGGGGCGCCCATTCTAAAGTTGCACATCTTAAAATAAACAGCAACTTTTTGCAACATTTAGCAACAAACCACGTTTAAAAAACGTGTGTTTTTGTTTTGTTTTGTTTTTTACCAGAATTACAGCAATTTGTGAAATTTGTTATATTTTTTTGTCATAAAATTATAATTTCAATGTTAAATGTAAATGTTAAATGTAAATGTTAAATGTTAAATGTAAATGTAAATGTAAATGTTAAATGTAAATGTTAAATGTAAATGTTAAATTTAAACGTTAAATGTATATGTACCATTTTAAATCTATATGTTACATGTACATTTTAAATGTTAAATGTAAATGTTAAATCTAAATCTATTTCATCTATCGTTCTGTCAATGAGCTTTTATTTTTTTCTGGTGAATTTGCATAACTAAATATTTCATTTCACCCATGACATTTAGATCTAACATTTAAGATTTACATTTAAAATTTAGCATTTATATTTAGATTTAACATTTAACATTAACATTAACATTAACATTAACATTAACATTTACATTTAACATTCAGATTTACATTTAACATTTAACATTTACATATTTATGCGAGAAAAGTAAACATCACAAATTTCACAAATATTGCGGTAAATCTGGTCAAAAAAATTCACATACGTTTTTAAAATGAGGTTTGTTGCTATATGTTGCAGTTTTTTTGGCATGCTCAACTTAATAATCGGTGCCTCATATATATACATATATATGTATATATATATATGTATATATATATATGTATAGATGATATGCATTAAAAATGTCTGAGATATCTGGAGCTAAAGTTTCTGGTGATTTGCATCATAAATCTTGAGTCTTGATTTCATTTATACATAAATCTTCCTGAAGTGGAGTCTCTGGCGGCCTGGATCTGGCCCGCGGGCCTTGAGTTTGAAACACCTGATCAAGAAACCACAATAGGCCACATATAATGATGTTTCGTTTGTGAATCCGAATGAAGCAGCATCGTTAAAATCAACTTGGTGATGTATTCAGTGATGTTTCATCTCGAAGAGGTGAGCCGAGGTGAAAGTTATTATACTTTTATTGATCCGCAAAATAAAATCCGACAGCTTGTGATGAAGACAAAACAGAAGCAGAAAGTTATAGACGGGATATTAATCTTTACATCAGGAGAGATGTGAGATGCATAAATTAGATTTTGTTTAGTTCAGGGTCAAATATTGTTTTAGGACACACACAGGCAGACGTGTGAAGTAAACTTGTTCATGTCCAGACATACGGCCATGTTTACCAGGCAGAATTAAAAGGTAATCCAAACAAACGTTTTTAAACAGACGTGGACAAAAGGGGAGATTTTCGAGGGTAAACAATGAAACAAAAGGAAAGCTGTTGAATCTGCAGTCTGTCGATGGGCGAGTGAGAAAACAGAGAGACAACAACAAACATGTCTGCCTTATTTTGGAAGAACGTTCACTAATGAGAACAATATTTGGCTAAGCCTGGACGTCAAAGTGGATTTCAAGTCTGTTTGGTTGGAAGAAAACAAACCCAGAGGAGTCAGATTTGGTGTGAACACTGAAATCATTGATGTACACCTTTCCAGTTGGTTGAAGTCATTTATTTGTAAGTTTCCATGCTGTACAAAATAATAATAGAAATATTATAAGGAGCACTTTCCCCCCAAAACATGTGATTACAGATAGAAATTGCTATGATAGGAAATCAGTGGTCCATCTTTTTTCAATGAGAAGAACAAACTGCTACAAAAGTAAAAACGTCCATCAGTTGGATTCAGTTTTTGAGCAATTTATAAAAGCAATCCAGTAAAACAGCAGTTGTCACACATTAAAACAGATTGGAGAGCACCTGATTCCACAAAAAGATCTACGTGTAATAATTCAAACAAGTTCATTTTGTTTTCTTTTTTTAAATATTATAATAAGATGTCATTAATTCAGACTAGTTTTTTCAGGAAATTGACTTTGATATTTACTTTGATCTCTTGACATGTTTCGACTGCCAACCGTCAGTCTTCCTCAGAGGCATCTACTGATCGCTTTGATGTGTCCTTATGACTTATTTCTGGACGCAGCCAACTCTCTGGAGAAGAGAGTCCCAGGTGTGGGCAGGATTAGGGTCAATTATGATTGTAATTGTGTAATTGATCGTTCATTACAATTATGATGTACTTATAATTATAATTGTAATTGTATATGGAAAACATCTGTTGCAGTTGTAATCATAATTAAGTTGTTTTTTTCTCTTTTTTTTTAAACCTTTTTCATGCTTAATGCAAATGTTCAGCCAATGCTAGGTTCGTGCTAATGCTAGGTAAATACCAATGCTCGGCTATTACTAATGCTAAGATAATGCTCATGCTAGGTTGGTGCTAATGCTAGGTAAATACCAATGCTAGGCTATTACTAATGCTAAGATAATGCTAGGTTAGTGCTAATGCTAGGTAAATATCAATGCTAGGCTATTATTAATGCTAGGTTATTATTAGTGCTCAGTTAATGTTAATGCTAGGCTAAAACCAAATCTAGGCTAATGCTAAAATTAGGCTATTGCTAATGCTAGACCAATGCTAATACTTAGCTAATGCTAATATTAATGCTAGGCTAATGCTAATGCTAGAAAATACAGGCATCAATATTCTATAAAAACTGTCAGTACCAAGGCATTAAAATGATTGAAAAAAAATGGATTTTTTTTCCTTTTTTTTTCTGGAGATAAGGCTATCATAAGATGCTAAAAACTAGTGCAAATATGATGAACACACTTAAACTGGGGTGGAAATGCAGTAAGGCATAAAAATGGAAAACATTTTGGATTATTCTTTCTGTTGAGACCATTTTAATATTTAAAGAAAAAAAAATGTAAATCTAGCGGTATATTGACAAAAAAAAGGCTCAGAAGCCTATACATAAAAAAACCATTATTACCAATATTTCCATTGATTAGGAATCCTAACAAGGTAACAACAAGATGAGAAAGAAATTGGATGATAAAAAATATGTTTTAGTGTATTTTCCAACTGATTTATGACATGAGTCAAACTTAACCGTTATCATAAGAGATGCTAACAGAAAGCTAACACAAGAGGAAGGCCACGTTTAATAAGGGTTATTTATCAAAGGCTCAGTAATTATGATTAATTGTAATTTGATTTCAGTAATTGGGAATATAATTGTCATTAACTTTCAAGGGAAAATATAAATTTAATTTTAATTGTAATAGGAAAAAAATGCTGGTCACTGCATTGAGTTGTAAGGACACATTAAAGCGATCAGTAGATACCTCTGAGGAAGGCTGACAGTTGGCAGTCAAAAAATGTCAGGAGATTAAAGTAAATTTCAAACTAAATTTCCTGAAGAAATATATATATTATCACTAAAGATCTCCTTCATTCAGTGGGAATCCAAAGTTTGAGCTGAAAAATGATAGAGGGAGCTTGATATTGTATCTGTGGTGTAACTAAAACACATTCATTCAGCCTGCCAGCATGCCCAAAGCATGACTCTGTCCATACAAACACAACAATGCAGTTTAGGAAGGTCACAAAAAATCTGTACAGCAGTGTGAAATATCAATATGATATATTTTAATTGTAATTCACAGATTTGTAAACTCTTTTTAATTCTTTAACAAGACATCGAAGACAAGCAAATGACTTTGGTGTTTGGCAGCTACAGGTTAGGTTCTTCACTTTAAACATAGCTCATTGGCTCCTGTGTTCACGCTGGTCTTTAGCATTAGCATTAGAATAAATCAAAATAAAACAAACTGATATGTATTTCTTTCTTCTCTCTCTCTCTTTTTTTTTTTGTTTTTTTTTTGTTTTTTTACAATGTTTACATCAGTAGCTATAAAAAAACACACACACTTGGAGGCGAAATATACTGTAGAAAATGTGATATATGACATGGCACCAGTTAGAAACTAACAACAAGTTAGCTGTAACTTCTACATTTGTTGCTGAAAAACATTCTCAGGCAAACAAAGGCTTGGCACTGCTCAGCCAAGTCTGTCTAAATTCTTGATCGGTTGAGAATGTGAAGAATGTGCAGTGTTTTCCAGTTTCTGAGAAAATGAAAAAAAAAAGGCCAGCCCAGTGGGAAGATATGTCCGCTAATGATAGGAACAATGCTTTTTTAGGCTGCGTCTGCTTCCCCCGCTCAGAAATCTGGCAAGCTGAAGGGTAAAAACTGTAAAGATGATTCTCAAAGGATGCATCCTCAATCTGTTGTTTTGTTTGTCCACTTTTCTGTGTTGCTCTCCCGTTTGTTTCCTGTTTACTGTAGTGAGACACAACACTCAAGGCAATTTGACCACCACCACACAGGCCCCGGCCCTGCCAATGTTGAGAGGGACCTCCTGTAGGGAGAGAGGGAGGTTAGCATGCAGCGGCTAAACCCACAAATATCTTCATGAAGATAAGACAGACATGATGGCAGGACGAAGAAGTTTCTTCACCACGGGTCGCGATAACGGAATATTTTCCATTGCTGAACATGTTTGAACATTGCTGAAAAATCTAAAGGTTATCTGTCATTTGATGGATTGCGATTCACAGCCATAACCACATGGTGGCCAGAGAACATAATAAAGTGCCATTTTACATTGTTTACATGTTAAAAGCAAAAAAAAAATTAGTCAGTCTATGAAACATTTCACATTATGTTCATCTTAACAATAAATTTTGCATCTGATAGCTCACACTGATGATGAGTTAGATAAGAAATCAATTCGGTGATATATCGCAATATTTCACTGTCCAAATTGATTTTTTTATCATGTTTTTTAACACAAAAAAAAAAAAAATATATATATATATATATATATATATATATATTTAATTGTGCTAAGACCTTGTTAAAGAGTAACTGAACCTTTGCTTTCTGCTGAGCTGCTGCTAGGAGGGAAATTCAAAAGATGCCTTGGTTATGGGTGGGGTTCCTGGAGCAATTAAGACACGCCCACTCAGGCTGCCCACTTGTCTGCATTGTCACTCACACAGCCCTACAGCACTGCTCTCCCACCACCTCGCGCACATAACTATAAGACGTACAAACATGTCCGTGCACACGCAGAGACAGACAGGAATACACACATAGCATAGATGTGTCTGTAACAACACACATAGCTTGATGAACCCTCTGATTAGAGCAGAATCTGCTCCTAATAGAAGCACAGAGTCAAACACGAGCTGTTACACATGTAACACAGTGGACTTCCTCATTGAAGCTGTCAATCAATGCTCACTGAGGGCTGTGATTGGAGGAAACCCTCCTCCCTCCTCTCAGCTTTTATATGAGGGGCGGGGCCAACACTGA
The DNA here is from genome assembly GCF_900634775.1 of Gouania willdenowi. Taxonomy (NCBI): domain Eukaryota; kingdom Metazoa; phylum Chordata; class Actinopteri; order Blenniiformes; family Gobiesocidae; genus Gouania; species Gouania willdenowi. The sequence goes on from NC_041053.1 coordinate 11,945,698, forward strand.
AAGTTGATGATGCAGGGCAATCCAAAGAATCAGTTTCAGCCAATTGCAAAATGTACTTGTGATATCCAGCTTTGAACCGTTTGTATTGCAGTGCTCTTGTGGATGTGTTACCTCAGTCCACTCGTTGTTCTGCGTGTCGTACGACTCAACAGTTTTCAGGTACGTCTGGCCATCGTATCCACCCACAGCGTAAAGTCTGTCCCCCAGCAAACAGATGCCCACCGCGTCCCGAGGAACACTCAGGGACGACACGGTGGTCCACGTGTCCGTCTTTGGATCATACCTGAAAATGACATTTTTTTTGTTGAAAACTTTTCATGTTTAGAGAAGAAAACTGTAGCCCATCCGCTCTAATTGGAAAGCCCTCATGTTTGCTCCTTTAACTATTTCTGTGCCCGTCTGCATTGTCACTCACTGCTAATAAAAGAAAGTGAAATAGTAGAGATATAGTTGCTGTAGGCAATAGGAAATGGACTTATTGATGCCTCTAAAGTTTCCATTTTTATCAAACTGACTGTAATACAGTAAGTGTCAAGAAAAGACAGTTTGTGCTTTCATTTGCACAATAACAAGCTAACAAAGTCACTCAGAGGACGATGAGTAGTGACAATGAAATCCAGTGTCGCCATAACTTTGTGAAAGTCAGATAATTAAAGGCATTCTTTGTCATTTCAACTGCAGCAACAGAGTCTTATGGAGTAGCCAATAGAGCTGTTACACAGGAGAATAAAAACCGTGGTTCTCAAACTGGGATCTGAGGAACGCTGTGGTAGAAATAAAGATCTTTGGCTGAACCGAAAGGACCCAACCATCCAGGTCTGGTTCAGTCTTAATGTCTATGTTTTACACGGGCTCAGGTATGTGCGATGAATGAACAGTCAGGTGATGCGTTTTAATTAGCGTGAGAAAGATGAAAAAATGTCGCTGTGTAGATAAATCAAAGGCAGGCGTCTGGAAAATAAATAAATGATGGGTTTTAACAGGTTCACGGTTGATGAAAATCACCCTGATTCGGATTTGGGTCGTATTCTATCGGGGTCGGGTCGTGTCGTAACATTGTGTAATAGCAACATTTGTCCACAAGCAATATTGTAAGCATTTTATGCATGAGGTTCATAGAACGTAAGATGCTCACAGTTTGTTCCACCCAGTCTTTTCAAAGGGCTGATGTCAGGTCAGGTGACTGCTGACTCAGCTCCATGTTTAAATGAAAAACATGGTAGACATCTTGTATATTTTAGTGACAAATTGCCTTATTTCAAGATAGACTGTGCCTTTAGAAGTGTTCTGATAATGCATGTCGGCCGATTACAGCCGTAGCTTTGGCTTTTTTAGTAATAAATTAAACACATTTCATGTTATAAAAGAGTAGTACAGGTACTCTTTAAGTTCATTTCTACTACAAAGATCTTAATATTTAAGTTGTAATATTCTGTGGTATTTAGTGACACATTCCTTAGGGAATAGTTGTTGGAAAACCAAATTTGTGGACAGAATTGCATCTAACGTTAGTTTTTATAATGGACTTTGTTTTTTGGGGTACCATATACATTTGTACACTACTGCGTACATTGACACATGCAGTATATGTCTGCTATTTTTTGTTATTCATTGCTTACATAAAACATCCATCAATGCTTTCTAGTGCAAAATGTACGCACACTTTTGCATGTGCATCTCTGTGTTATGGGAATCGTGCAATATTCTATAGCCAACATAGCACATAATAATTAGCAAAGTAGGGTCGTGTGCAATGTAATATATACTCTATTCCTGTAAAATAATCTGTCAATGTGCAACATAATGAAGAGCTGAGCCTCTAGGCAGCTAGCATCATGTACTTTAGCATTATGGCACTTTAATTAGCACTCTAGCACTTTACAATCAAAAAAGTATAATTGTCATGGTCCCCAAATTTCTAAGTCTATCTTTTAACTCTGCACTATATGTCATGTAGATTGTATGTTACCTGTCTTTGTATTGTCCTTTGTGTGTTTTATTACTGATGTTGACATCAACCTGCTAATGGGACAGTAGCCCCTGAATACAATACCATTTATTTACTCAAACATGTTTTTTTTTTTTTGTTTTTTTTTTTAATTTTCTTTTATTGTCTCGTTTGTAAAAAAAAAAAAAAAAAAAAAAAATCTCAAATGGAAGAAACTTGTGTTTTGTGTCCTTGAATACAAACAGTTTAAGAACCCATGGACTACAGCAGTGGTTCCCAAACTGGGGTACTTGTACAACTCTCAGAGGGCACACAGAAACATTTGTGAGTTTATTTTTTAACATTCTAGTTATTTTTTACATGCACACAGACTTTTTTTCTCATCCATCAATAATCATATGACACAACTTTTTAAAATACTCCAAAATGTGAAATTCTAAAAGGCCTAAATTCAAGGTTAATGTTGGACGAGACACAGGCAAGAATTGAGACAAGCCTGTAAATACAAATAAATAATGTATAACATGAGTTAAGCGGTACTTGCAATGAGAAATAAAGGCTATGTTTGTAAAACACTGGACTCCATGATATTCAAATAGAATAAGTGACATATAGGAACATCCATCTATCATCTGACCAGCCTGCTCCTTTTCAGGGTTGTGAGATACATAGTTTATTTCATCATATTCCTAAAGACTGATTAAACTTGTTTTAAATGGTTTTTTGGAGATCGAATCAATCAGTTTTAAAAGGTTCATTACTATGATTCTTTGCAGGTTTGATGGGATACAAATCATTAACATATTTAATATTAGGAATTCAAATTGTTTGTAAGAACATGCAAATATTTAAATTATGTGTCATTATTGGAAAAAAATAACCAAAAAATGTATTTATACTCTACAAACTTTGGAATGAATTCTTCCTTGTTTCTGCTGTTTATCTCCAGGTAGATCATGTGTCCAGCAGGGGGCGCCATCCATCACTATATAACACTATGAGAAATGCCTATGATTTCCTCCATGCACTTCACTGATAATATGTTGACAAAAGAGCAGGAACAGGGTGCGGTTCAACATGTTATTGTTGTAGGAGACACTCCTCCTCCTCCTCCTGTAACCATCAACAGCCTCACAAACACTACATTGTTCCTGTGTGTGTGTGTGTGTGTGTGTGTGTGTGTGTGTGTGTGGGTGTGTGTGTGTGTGCGTGTGTGTGCGTGTGTGTGTGTGTGTGTGTGTGCGTGTGTGTGTGTGTGTGTGTGTGTGTGTGTGTGTGTGGGTGTGTACTGACCTCTCCACACAGTCAGACAGTCTGGAGCAGTGGTTGGAGGCTGGAGCATCATGTCCACCCACAGCATACAGGAAGTTATTGTACGTGGCCACGCCCACTCCTCCTCGCCTCTTGGCCATTGGTGCACACATGCTCCATTTGTTGGTGTGTGGATCAAAGCACTCCATGGACCTGAGACATGAGCTGCCATCACGGCCTCCCACTGCAAACAGTCTGAGACACAACACACAAGATGCTCTTACTGGGAAGTGTGGGAGGACAAGAACCTGTATATATAAGGGTGTAACGATTGATGAATCAATTTCTATTCCTACGATCTAACTATACTGATCTATGCTCGGCAAGTTGGTGTCCGGATTACATTACTCGATCAAAAATAATTCTATAACGTAATAATTCAAATTGAATTGACCTTTTGCAAAAGCCCTTATTTATTTACTTTTGCTATGTCCGTCATGTTCCTGAGCTGGTCTCTTCTGTAATGATCTTCCCGTGCGTGTTAGTGACTCTTTTTGGATCAATACCTGCGCGATATCCTCCAGATTTAGGAAAAAGGGGTTACAATAACATATTAAATAAACAACAAGGGGACATTACAACTATCGAAGCGAAAACATACCGGACCAGTCAAGTTTTCTTATATTATATGTTCGTATCCTTTCTAGGCTATAAGAGCGTTACCACAGCTAATGGGGATCTTAATAAAAGAAACTGTTTCATTAGCTAGATAGCTAAAAATCAAAAAAAAAAAAAAACTCAAGGCTATTAAGATAACAGCTTTTAATGCTGCTAAGTGCTAACAAAGCCTGCTCATATAGATCAGGAGACTTATATGTTGAAGGGGGATGTCGACTGAAATATTGATATGATAGTTGCTAATACCTATAAACCCCAGTCGCGCTGTCTTCGTCGCCCTTGTTTACATAACAGTTGCTCAGACATATGATCAATTGAATTTGAGTTTTTGAATTTATTTAGTCAGTTTTCAGAAAAAAACTAAAACGCAACAAACACTCAATTGTCTAACTAATCAGCTGAATGAGTGTAGGTTGAAGCAAAAGCTTATACACACCTACCCCATCACAAATAAAAAACAAAACAAGGCTCTCTAGATAACATAAAAAATAAAATACACATTCAATGTATATTCTACGCAAAGTTTTAAATATACAGTTTATACATGCATATCATGTATACGGACTAGGGGTGTGACGAGAGCCAGATTAAACTCAACAAGATTTCTTGTCGCGTAAAAAATCTGTCTCACACGATTTATTTATTTGTATTTGTTTATTTATTTATTTTATTTTATTTTATTTTATTTTTTGTGAGCTATCCAAACTTCTATTTGTGACCTGTGGGGGCAGTAATGCGCCTTTGCTACATCTAGCCTACCAGAACCTAAAGCAGGAGAAAGAAAAGAAGAGGAGGAGGAGGAGGAGGACATTTTGTTCTAGTTTCAATTTGTGAAAGAAGTTTATTAACAGTTACATAATAATACACTGTTTAATGTCGAACACACAAATTCCATCAATTAATTTGTAAATACAAAATTGTGGCAATATTTAAATTAATAATATTCTTTATCACAATACATCCATTGTATTATGTTTAATAAATATTAATATATTGTATACCATCATATACATATTATATATTATTGCTGCCCCAGGTAATGTTATTGTTCTTCTTTCTTATATTTACTAATGATATATGATTTAAAAAAGCTTTTTAAACTGGTTTATGTTGGTGCTGTTTTATTTCATCCTTTAGGCAGTTCCATAAATGAACCCCCTGCTATTGTTATACTCATCCTTTTCTGTGTTGTTCTAGCATGTTGTACCTTGAAATGTAGTTTTCCTTTTAAATTAAATTCCCCTTTTCTTTCTTCTAAGGCTGAACAATTAATTGCATTTGCGATATTACTGCAATATCATAAAATGTGATTTTCTAATCGCAAAGGTTGCGAGTATTTATTTATTTATTTATTTTTTGTCTGCACATACTGCCAAGGTCAACACTACAATAAGTTAAATCTTTCTAAGACAGCAATGCATGTTTTGTTATTGCAATTAAATAAATTCATTTATTTTATTGCATAATGGTGACCATCATCAGCCCTCCCTAAGGAAGGGTAAGAATAACTTTATGATAGGGAGGGTTTTTTAAATAAAATCTGTTTATTTTATTTATTTATAGACTGTCGTGTTAAGTTCAGACTGTTTAAGAAGTGCAACATGAAGTTAGTTAAATCTGTGGCTTTACCACTTCAACATATCTGTTTGCTTTATTGTTGTAATCTGTGCTTTAAAATTTATATTTCATATTTATTTAAAGTTTAAAAAAATCTGAAATTGTTTATTATGAAACAGATTGATTTATTGCTTGTGTTCATTGAAAAATACATGACAAGAGGCCCTTGAAAAAATAATTGCATATTTAATCGCAATCGCAATATTGTGGGAAAAAAAAATCGCAATTAGATCATTTTCCAAAATCGTTCAACCCTATTTTCTCCTTCTTCTTTCTTGGTTATTGGTGTGTTGCAACCAACTTGAATATTGCCACCTACTGTACATGTTGATTCATTACTTTTCCATTCTAAACTCCAGATGTGCTTTAAAAGTGCTTTTAATATTAAATACGTTATGGCTATTTGTGATGTCACACGGTGCGCACCAGCAAAAAACAAACAAAACGGAAAAACCAGCGAGCGAGGAATTGATCGTACCACCTTTGGGGTCCAGTGTGTGGAAACACTTTGGCTTTAACACAGATGGACATATTCTAAAGGAGTCGCTCACTGAGTCGACCTCCAGGACATTCTGGCAGCATTCACTGCAGCAGTGTCAGCACATGTAGCGTTAGCTCGTTAGCTCTGCAGAAGCCTTAGGATAGCCATCATGTTAAAACATTCAACCACTGATCATTGAACCTCAACAGATCTTGGATGCACTTAATTTTTTAGGTTAATATTGTATTCTTTTAAAAAAAAAACAAGCATAGGAGTTAGGTAAACTTAATATGTATTTTTATTGAAAATGTATTGAGTATTGAAAATAATGTGAATACCTTTGTCATTAAATGTTGTTTACATGTTTGTTTTTCTCCATACTACATTCCCTTACAAGAAAAATCACGAATCTATGAAAGCTCACCTGCACTGTACAGTACCCATGTAGTTATTTCACTCACACTAGTTGAATTATTATTTTTGGCTAAAAAGGTACTTCATCGATTTCAAGTCACTGAATCGTTCCAGATCAAATCGTTCTAAATGAACCAATATCATCCATGAATTGAATCGGCAACAGCGATTCGTGACTAAAATGAATCGTTCCACCCCTAGTGCAATATATAAAACTGACGCAGTGAGCAGGAGATCAGAAACTTCAAAGACCCTTTACTGCGTATGATCGTCTAAAAAAGAGATTTTCCCTGTGATTTTAGGTCATGCAGCTCACAAACCCAACAAAGCAGAGGATGTGAAAACTCTTCTCCTGTCATCTATTTTTGACCTAGCTGCGTAAAGAACTCTGCATCGACTTTGACACTGAATAGTGAATGAGCCAGGGAGCAGGATCTTTATCATTTCCATGCACATACTGTATATTCACATTACATTAAGAACTGGAGATGCCTGTTACAGGTTTGATATACAAACGATGAAGGTCAAAGAGGTTTTAATCAAAATGTACATTTTCTCCTCAATTATGTATTAAGCTCATGACAGATGATACTGTAGTGAAAGTTGCAGGATTACAAAGAAGCATTGATTGAGCAATAGGGAATTAGGCAGCGTATACGTTTACGTTCCTCATTATGTTATATGTATGATATAGATTTACGTATATATATATTACCCCCCAAATTCTGACAAAACAAATGAGTTTTATTCTAAGAAGTAGATGATGAGATTCTTTATATGGGAAAAGATTAAATTATTATATTATTATGATTATTAATATTATTGTTAATCTATCTATCTATCTATCTTCTATCTATGAAGCAAGGAATCTGTCTGTCTGTCTGTCTGTCTGTCTGTCTGTGTGTCTGTGTGTCTGTGTGTCTGTGGCTAAAATATCTCTGCGGTTCAGGGACAGACAGAGCTGAGATTTTCAACATGGCTGCTGCTTGATTCACTGGTGTGCAACGTCGGACTTGTTTGAACGACCCGACGCCCCACGGGAGCGGACAATTTTAAGAACTGATGTTGACAGGTAGTCATGGCAACTCAGGATAAGTTAGAACAGCTCAATGTTGACAGGCAGTCATGGTAACTCAGGATAAGTTAAAACAGCTCAATGTTGACGGGTAGTCATGATAACTCAGAACAAGTTAGAACAGCTCAAAGTTGACTTTCTGTGAAGTGCAATAACATGTGTTATGAATTAACGCTATACAAATAAAGATTGATTGATTAGTGAAGAAAAAATAAATAAAAAAACAAGAATCAACAGAAGAAAGTTCATTTGTAGTTCTAACTCTCTCACTCAGCTGCAGATGTATGCTAGCCTATATTACAGTGCTAAATATATACATACTTACTATGGGCACTGCACTAGTAATAATAACAATAATAATACTCATATTTTTTGCTGTATTGTTGCCACAAATTCTATCTAAGTTGAGAAAATGCAGAATGAAGCAAAGCTTGCCCCTTCTCCATATTGTCAAATGTAGGTGTGTGTGTGTGGGTGGGTGCGTGCGTGCGTGCGTGTGTGTGTGTGTGCGTATGTGCAATTCAGTTGATTATTATTGAACTATCAATTTGATATATATATTTATTAGTATATGTATATGAACTGTTTCTGGTTCTATTTTTGTTGTTTATGAATTTTACTTTATTTTAGAGCTTGAGATAAATAAAGATAAGATCAATTAATAATAATGTGCTTTTTTTATTATTAACTTTGCAATTGCAGTTATGTGATCATTTTCAAAATGAAAATTGCTTTGCCATTACCATAGTGACATGATGTCGACTGTTTATATTAATGAATTTATACAGTAACGATTAGACTCCTTCAGTAGTGTTTTTAGTGTTTGCTTTTATATATATATATATATATATATATATATATATATATATATATATATATATATATATATATATATATATATAGTGGATGGGAAGATTGTTTGTAATTTTGCATCCCCTTTTACTTTAAATTGTTTTGTTTCATCTGTTTACATGTTATGCACGTATAAATATTTATTACATTTACTGTCCTTCAGCCGTGTCCAGTGGACACATACTTACTTTCCATTGAGTGCTGTGACTCCCATGGTGCTCCTTGGTGTCGACATGCTGGCCACGTAGTTCCACTGTCTGGCCTGGGGGTCCCAGCGCTCCACTGTGTTGAGATAACTCCAGCCATCGTGACCCCCTACAGCGTACATGGGGCCCTCCAGCACTGCAATACCTGCACACATAGCAAACAGATATTCATGGGAACTGCAGAGTAGAGGATGTAATTTAATAGGAAATAAAAATTAACCAGCTTTTATTGGATTTAAATTGTGTTTTTATTGTCATTTTATCTGGCATAAGTGAGGCTAGGTCTTTGGAATTATTATGTCTATTCGTCACTGATACTTACACTGAGATTTTGTCCAGTCAACTGCCTTTTTCTCACACTCAGCTGAACGTAAATTGTGTCACTCCTCTAGGGCAGGGGTTCTCAACCTTGGGGTCAGGGCCCCATTTGTGATCACAAGACACTGCAAGGTGGTCGCTCGATGCCTTCAAGAAACTAAAAATATTTTCTTTATTATTTGAGCCTTGTTTTTGCTCCTTTTAATGCATTTTTGCTACATTACTCCCATTTCCGCCACTTCTCCATCAAATTTCAATGCTTTTTCTGCACATTTTTTCCACTTTCAAGACATTTTCAGCACTTATAAACCATTTCCACCACTTTTCTTAATTAATGCCCCATATGTTGACCCATTAATTTCACTTTTTACCTCTTTTACCATATTTCATGCTTTTTTTTAATTTAACCATATTCACTATTCTGTAAACCCTTTTTACCACTTTTTCTGTCCATTTCTGACCACTCTAATGCGCAACTTTTAACCAGTTTCTGTGCTTTTTCAAATCTCATTTCACTACCTTTTCCACCATTTTTGGTCACTTTTAACCCATTATTTCTGATTAAAACAATTATTTACATATTTAAGATGACTATATACTATGGCACAAATAATAATAAACATCCTGGATGACAGTGGATATTATTCAGATTAATAAATAAATGTGGTTATCATTTTGCTGACTACATGGATGGACCCCAAAAAGCTCTCCCCTTTATTCCCCCTTATAGATGGCCCTGTCTCCACATGACTTTTCTTCAATATTCATGTCTGTGTTCAACCACCTTCAGCTACAGTGGGGGTCCTCGGTCTCTGGAACCTTTATTTTGGGGATCGTGGGCTGAAAAGGTTGAGAATCACTGCTCTAGCGTAGCATATAAAAAGTAAAGCTAATATGTATGAGGTTCAAGAAAATCTTATATTTCATTTAACCACAGATAACAAAATCAATGTATTTCCATAGTGTTACAACAATGATCAGAGGGAGCATGTTGACTAAAACACAGCCTGTTAGAGGACGCTCATGTTTCATTTCTTATCAACAGTTCCTGGAGTGAACTGGGTTAAACGTAACTCGAGATGAGCCAGACCAGAAAACAGGAAGGCAGTAAAATTCCATTGTTTTTTTCTTTTTTCTTAGTCCAAGCCTCAGTGGAAAGTGGTTTTACGGCAACAATGGAAAGGATGTTTGAACACAATGGATTTCCATATGATGGCCATTATTTTCTTTGGTAACAGTTCAGTTATTTTGAAGGCAACGTGAGGACATGACTGTATTCACAATGACGTAGTAAGCTGCGATTTTCTTACCAACAGGAAAATAAAAACCGTTTTTGGTGATTTTTAGTTCACAGCAGCAGCAAACGTTCATGCTCAGTCGACACTGAGATGAAATATATTCGGATTGAAAACATGCGCACGATAAGCAGGGCAGCAAGAGACGCGTTTTATGGCAGCGATCAAAGTAAACACAGGTAATCTGTAGGCTGTGATCTCCTGGGTGCACTGATACCTTGGACCACAACGGGTGAGGGAGCAGAAACGCTTTGACGTCTCCCTGTTCTGTTACCCAGACCTGCTTCAACTGTGAATCAAAACGCTTCTGATATGAGATTTATTGGGCCGGAAGAGCAGGACTGGCACAGCTTGCCACGTTTGATGGTGGGAATTGGAAAATATCAAAGGTGCATGTCAAAGAAATGTGTGATTTATTTTTTTCTTCCTATGAAGCGTAGCAGTTGTCTCTCCCCTGAGTGAGAAACCTTCACTTTTTTGGCATTTCATAGCTAAGAGACTGACTGACTGATCGTTCACTGTGATACTAGCTTATTTCTGCACTCTGAAATATACACGTTCAACTCATAAATAAATTCCAAGTCCATGCCTCTGAGTGGACATTGGTGCCATTATGGACCACACTTTGCTGAATTTCAATGCATTTTTTGTATATTTTTTCCACTTTCAAAACATTTACGGCACTTATAAACCCTTTCCACTGCTTTTCCCTCCTAATGTCACATATGTTTACCCATTATTATCACTTTTAACTTTCATGCTTATTTTTTGTCAATTTAACCACATTCACGATTTGTCATGGCCATTATTTGCCAGTTCAAACTAATTGTTCCAATATTGACATTTTGAACCCTTTTGACCACTTTTTCTGTCTGCTTGTGGCCACTGTAATTTGCAATTTTTAGCGAGTTTCTGTGAATTTCATCACTTCCTGGACAACAGGGAATATTATTCAGATAAATAAATACATAAATGTGGTTGTCACAAACTCATAGAACCAGCAGTGTTTGGCATTTCATAGCCATGAGGCTGACAGACTGACACTGTGCAGGCTGATCGTACGCTGTTATTTCTGTACTCTGAAATATACATGCTCATTTCTGGAAGTCAATAAAAAAAATGAATTATTATCATCAGTTATTATTATTAGTAGCAATAGTAGTATTTCTCACCAAGTCCATGCCTGTGAGTAGACATTGGTGGCATAGTGGACCACACTTTGCTGAAAGGATTATAGCACTCCACCATGTTGGAGGTCTTAAGTCCATCCCTTCCTCCAACCACATACAGTTTGTTATCAATCACTGCCACACCAAACTGCAGGCGACGACCATTCATGACTCCAACCTGAATCCAAGTGTTTGTTCGCAGGTCGTACTTCTCAATGGTGGTAGATCCTGAAAAAGGAAATAAAAAGGAAAAATTGTCATATTTTAACCTCTTGTACCTCAGCCTCTTTTCTCCGAAAAGCACATACCCATAAAAACATTTCTCAAAGCCTCTCGATGACCTACATGAATAATTTATTTTTTTAGATTGGAGTAGGACCCTTAGTGGTTACAGATGATGTGAAATTTAGGAAATATATGATACTGAGTGACAATAAATCATGTTTTAATTAGAGAAATCTATACTTCGTCCAAAAGAAAACCCCTAAAGTTTTACATCAAATATAAAGCCAATTCTCAGCAGGGAAGGCTACAAAGGCAGAAATAATTCAACTAATGTATGGTCATCAACTGCAGCAAGTTTGGTGATAATAATAAAAAAAAATAAGATAAATATACACGTTTTTGTACAAATACAAATAGCAGATGATATAATTTAGATTGATCAAAATATAGACTTTTGTGCACATTGGAGCCACTTTTGAAATAAACAACAAATGTAAGACAATTTGTCATCATTACTGACTTTTGCCGCAGTATATTTTCTGATTTTATTATTTTAACGTAGGCTTTTGTTATAGAGATCTGTGTTTTGTGACACACAGCAGTGAGAAAACCTGAGTTTGCCAACTTCCCTCTTTGAATTTAACGGCCTGGTGTGTGTGCTGTGGTCTTTTGTTCTGACTCTTTGTTGGCGACAGTTTTAGCTGAGTTTCTTAGGATTACAGAGAGGTATAGAATGTGTGATTTAATTCATTCTTTACGACATTTAGACCCATGAGAGTCACGGTAGCTGGATCTGCCCCCGTAGGCTGGTCCATTATCTGTTGTAGAAGTTAATGTTTACTTCATAAAAAGATGGTGGGAGGGTAAGTTTTACACTCAATCAGCTGCATTTTAAATTGAAGCTAAAAGGTGCAGTTTAGGAATTAATCCAGACTTAAAATGTAAAACATAAAATGCAATTTTTCGCAAATTTAATTAATAAAACATTTTGTACGTATAAATAGCAATAGGGGCTGCCCTGATACAACTTCTTCACTTCCGATACGATACCAATATTGCTGCCTTGTGGAATACCCGATATCGATTCGATCATACACAATTTTTAATGCATATTTTGTAGAGTTAGAAAAGGCTTGAACAAGTTATTTTACTCAACACAAAAGTCAGCAACAGAACAACTGTCCCATTTATTATTAACCAATGAGTTTCATACATTTAATCTTAAAGAGTAACAGGTATTTGTTGACGTGCCACTCGGGAGGAAATTTAAAAGACGCCTTTATTATGGGTGCTACTCCTAGAGTAGTTAAGACACGCCCAGTCTATACTATAAATTCTCCAAAGAAATATATACGCTATGCTAGCCAGCTACTCAACGCTCACTATAACTTTATTCACTCTCAAGCCAACCTACTCACCACAGAGTCCACAGGTGCTAGTTTTTTATAGGAAGGGCGGGGCTCACAGCAACGTGAGAGTAGGGATGGGCGATATAGACTAAAGAAAAATTATCCCGATAATTTCTGGTATTTATCACGACGACGATAAAATATACAATAAATGAAAACAATCAATAAACAAAACTATTCCCAACTTAAAGCATAATCAGGTTCCTTGCAAACACAAATAAATCTTAATACATCAACACTTAAACACATTAAAAAAGGCTACAATAGCTACTGACTCAAAGAGTTCACAAGCTGATATTTTATGGAATACATTAGTGCATGTGGATCACTATTGGTGTTACTGTATACAATTAGTGTATTTCCTCAGTTAAAATGAAATCATTTTCTAAAACAAAAAAGCACATGAAAAGCAAAAAATAACTTCAATAGTGTTTATACAGCTGTTGAATTGTTTATTTTATATTTCATAATGAGTTACATAAAGTTATGGTTAATAAATAACTCTTTGATTTCCTATAATTAAACCAGATAAAGCTGATGATTTAATACTTCAGGATATTTAGGTGTAATGATCTCAATAGTTACATTAGTCTAATGGGACCAGCTTTGTCTGTGAACACATGAAATATAATTAAAATATATTGCTTTTCACACATTGAGACGGATGAATAGTGACGTTAGGTTCATGCTAACATTTATTTCACACGACGTGTGACATGTTTAGCTTTTGTCCTTCCATACAAGTGTTAAATCTGACCATAAACAGTAAGACGTGTTCTTTTTACTTGGTCTATTCCTTATATAGAGTGGTTAGCGTTAGCTCTTAGCCGAGTCTGTGTGTCGGTGGGTTAGCTTAGCATAGTTAGCTTTAGTTGAGTTTCCAGTTCATAATCGTTGCTGCGGGTTCATCTCTGTCCCCGTGTTTGTTACAACTTTGGGTGGATCTGACGTAGGAACTTGGACTGGTTCACTTTGATGGATGGTTGTCTGGTTTTAACCAAGTAGCGGTCCATGTTGTATCACAGCACGGCAGCTTCAGGTAGCCATGACGACTCTGCAGCGGAATCCCGTGAAAAGCGCTCCACTCCAGAAAATAATACGTTGATAATTTTGGCCAGTGGGACAAGGTTTTTTGGGGCATTCTTGGCTAAATTAAGGAATAAATGGCCCGAGGCCCTCGCTAATTTCCAACATGGGAATTCATCATTTCTATCATGGGATGACATATTCTGACCGGTGAGAATGTTTTTGGGCGATATATCGTCAACAATAACATATCATTCTTATGTGAGAGGCCACTAAAACATCACAAACCACCATTCTCAGCCAATAGCAACATTTAGTTGTAATAGCTGGGTTTCAACTCAACAAAATGCACCAAATTAAAATAATTTGACTAAAATGTCAAGAATTGGACAAGAATCAATCAACAACACTACTTAAAACCCAAATACATCTGTTTTCAACAGGTTTTGGGACTGAGTTACTCTTTAACCATAAGAATAATCCATATGGAATAAAATTAAATACAATATTTAATTAGAAAACATATCCTCAATAAATCCAATAAAAACAAAAATTACTGTAATTTTTTTATCGTTAACAAAAGCAATTGAATAGATTTAAAAAAATAATAATAATAAAAGACCCAGAAAAATAACCACAATAAATTTATTAAAAAGGGAAAAAATAAAATAAAATCATGTATGACTGCTTATTCTTTTGTCTTTTTGTTTGTTTTGTTTTAGGCTAATATTTTATATCAATATTTGATCGGGACAAAATTTCATCTATTTGGAAAGTGGGACTAGATAAAATACCCTTTTAAGTTATCAAAAAATAACACAATCCAAATGCTTTTGGGCCTCCAACTTACAGATTGAGATTTCAGGACATTTGAGAGCAGCTGTACCTTTAGTAGCATCCATTCCTCCTACAGCATAAAGTGCACCAACAGTGGATTTCCTGGGTTTTGTTCGTGGGCTCTGAAACATGGGACGTCTCTCAGGGAGGAGATGATACTTCATGGCCTCCATCAGCAGCTTTTGACATTCCAGGTCATCAGAGAACATCTTGTTATTTTCCAGATCAGCAAGGAGCTAGAGTTTAGAAAAGAAAGCAATATGTTGAGCTATATTTTAACAAAGAAAGCAAAAAGTGAAG
The DNA here is from genome assembly GCF_900634775.1 of Gouania willdenowi. Lineage (NCBI taxonomy): Eukaryota > Metazoa > Chordata > Actinopteri > Blenniiformes > Gobiesocidae > Gouania > Gouania willdenowi. The sequence goes on from NC_041053.1 coordinate 11,960,799, forward strand.
TGAGTGTTAACACCTAACATGTGTCATTGTTTACAGAGAGACATTATCTCTTGAGAAACTGAATATGTGCCACATCATTTGAGCAAGACTTGATAATAAAGTAATCATGGGGTTCTACAAGTTTCTCCTATAGGACCTTTAACTATATAAAGGCTTTTATAAGGTAACCTTATCAGGAGGCACTGTGTAAACTTTCACTGTCATGCAGATAATACACAAGCTGTAAAATTCAAAGCATAGCTTAAGGATATATAAAACTTGAGCTGCAACTTTCTCCTAAACCAGTTACTCTGTTTGGCCCAAAGACATTTTAAATACCTTTTTAAAAAAAACAAAACTCTGATATATCTTAAAGACCTGTTACTTTGAAAGTAGAGCAAAGTAGAAAAGGACATAAAACTTTGAACTATCAGGATCTTCTCTGAGGAACAAGCTCCTGGGTTTCAGTGCAGCAGGATAGAAGTCTCTACTTTTAAGAGTAAACTAAAGACTAACTTGAGCTTTTCTGGGGCACAAAGCCGTTATCTATCTCTACAGTCATTATAATGTGAACTTTTACCTTATCCATGTCCCTCTCTCTTGCAGTTTGATGGTTCCTGATCTGTGACTCAAAGGCCAACCAACATGTGGGGCCTGAACTACAAAGCTGGATAAGTATATCCTGGATTTATCTCTGTTAGCGGGCTTCACCTAATCAAACATTCTCTGTCAGAGAGCCCATGTCCTACAAAGCTGGATATGAACACGTTCACTTAAGCGAGTCAGACCAATCACAAACAGACGATTTGTGTAGATTTTGTGAGACTGGATAGTTTTGCCCTACTGATGATGTGTTGTTGCAATAGTAATCCTGCTATTCCTCCAGGAAGTGTTCCTACTGTACAACAGAGACATGGAGGGCACAGATAATCATCTGTTATTAGCAGGGAACTTTTCCAGAGCGCGCGTGTGTGTGTGTGTGTGTGTGTGTGTGTGTGTGTGTGTGTGTGTGTGTGTGTGTGTGTGTGTGTGTGTGTGTGTGTGTGTGTGTGTGTGTGTGTGTGTGTGTGTGTTTGTGTGGGAGTGTGTGACAGAGAGCTATAGTGCACAAGGGTGCACAAGTTGGTTTTGACCCCATTAAAAATCAAAGGAGAAGACATTACCAGTTTGAAGGTCTTTACCTCTGATCAAAGATAACAGACCAATCACAAACACAGACAATTTGTGTAGAGCAGAGGTGTCAAACTCATTTTAGTTCAGGGGCCAAATATGGACCAGTTCGACCTCAAGTGGACTGTAGAGTTTAGGTGGGGGAAAAAAACAACTTTCACATTATTGTACCCTAGTTTTCAATATCTAGGACCTGGGTCCTTTCTGTGTGGAGTTTGCACGTTCTCCCCGTGCTGCGTGGGTTTTTTCCTGGTACTCTGACTTCCTCCCACAATCCAAAAACATGACTGTATGATTGATTGGAGTCTCTCAATTGCCCATAGGAGTGAATGAGAGTGAGTGGTTGTCTGTCTGTCTGTGTTGCCCTGCGATGGACTGGTACCCTGTCCAGGGTGTACCCCTGCCCAGCGCCCAATGAGAGCCGGAGATTGGCACCGGCAGACCCCCGCGACCCTGAACAGGAATAAGTGGTTCTGAAAATGAATGAATGAATGTTTGTGAGAAATTACACAATTTGTGGAAAAGTTGATAGTACTTCTGCAATTTCCAATTAAAAATGACAGCATTTATGTGATTTAAACAAAGGAAAAATGCAAGACCCTAAAAATATTGTGAAGTTGGTGAATTTGAGATACTTGCAACAAGATAATTTGGTAATTTACACAATAATTTCATTTTTACATCCTCCTGCGGGCCGAATAGGATGCTTAGGGCCGGATGTGGCCCCCGGGCCTTGAGTTTGACACATGTGGTGTAGAGCAATTTATGTCACAATTGAGGAATAATTCTTTAAGAATATGAAGAATTAAAATACATAATTCAGACCAAAAACAACACTGTTGCTGCAGAAAAAGAAAGAACAGAAAAGAAAAGAGCACAGGCAGGAAGCTGTCGACACTGCTAAAATGGTAAATGTTAAATGGACTAGATTTATATAGCGCTTTATCACCACACTGAAGCAGTCTCAAAGCGCTTTACATATCAGCTCATTCACCCAATCATTCTCACATTCACACACCAGTGGGACAGGACTGCCATGCAAGGCGCTAGTCAACCACTGGGAGCAACTTAGGGTTCAGTGTCTTGCCCAAGGACACTTTGACACATAGTCAGGTACTGGAATCGAACCCCCAACCTCTCGATCAGAAGACGACCCACTACCACCTGAGCCACGGTCGCCCTTAATGCGTAAAAGTGTGAGATTATACAGAATTAATCGATGGGATGAGAGGTGTGCAAGTTCACCGGTGGCTTGCCCCTCCCTACATGCAGAACATGCACTGTGAGTTGGTGATCTTTCATGGGGAGCCACATTTTGCGCGAAGGGACGCATTTGCACACATGCGCAATAGAGGCACTGGAAGGAGATACAGTAAAAGACTGTGCGTTCATTGCTGCAATGACCAATCACAGGGGAGCGCTTGCAAAGCTGCAGAATGTGGGCTAGATGAACACATGTTTACTAGTGAACTATAAGAAGTAATATATCTACTAGTAAAGCCATTTGCAGCAGCATTAATGAACTAGTGATGTAAAAGTGTGCATAAACTGAGTAGTGGTGGGAAAATAAGCACTAGTTAACTAGTTACTGACACAAAAAATCATGATAAGTTGGGGAAAGTGAGCAACTGACAACCAGTGAAAACTCTTGTTCTGATCCCCCTGCATTATTTGCTCTATAGTTTGCTGTAAAAAGCACATTGGCATGTTTAGTTGTATTTGTTATTTCAGACTGAAGTTATTGCTATTTAATATTTTTAAAAGGTTAATTATTTTTTTATAGAGCCAAATTACTGTATCTATACTTACAGAAAGTACATTATTTAATACCAATAAGGGTTGTCAAGCTAAATTTATGTTGTTATATGATCATTTTGTATTAATGATACATTAAAAATAGGGTGAGTTGGGGGCCCCAGGATCCAAAATTGCATAGGGCCCTAATTTGGTCAGGGAGTGTAATTTCAAACCTCAAGTGAACATATGTGTAAAAATGTACTCATCAATACACAGTTGACATTACTTATTTAAAAAAAAAAAAAAGAACGCCATAATAAATAATTGCATGACATTCTGGCCCGGCTGCTGGTATGTTGGTCGAGGGTTGGGGGGTGTCAGTGAGGTTGCCCACCCAGGGAGTAAATCATGTCAGACCCGCCACTGTAGTATTTTCCTGCTGATGTAGTCAGTGTCACTATAGCATAAGTATGAATGAGCAAAAGAATGAATGAGTTTGTTCGTCTGTGATACGGAGCGTGTCCCACACAGGCTTCACCAGCTGACTGTAGATCAGTCCATCAGATATAAATATACATCTTTACTAAAGGATGTCATCGGTAAATGAAAGGATTGCATTTATTCATTAGTAATCTTTCTTTCCTAAACGCAGCTGTCAGAGCTGCACCATTTACTATTTATCTAATAAATATAATTCAATTGAATCATCAATGCAATGGATTTAAATATTATCAATTCATTCAATTATAATCATATCAATTAATTGTAAACAGGTTTGTAGTAAACTTGTAATGAGTTTAACTGGAGGGTGAAAATTGCCATAACTAAAAAAAAAAAAGAAAATTTTTTAAAGACAAATTATTGTTTGGTAGAGACATCATACCTTGAAGATAACAGAAGTTCAATAAATTATTTATATACGCTTGCTTTTCTAATTATGACTTTCTGTTGATAATTTTTTTTTACAAAAAGCACAATTTTAAACAATAATAATAATAACACCAATAATAATAGGAATAAGAAAAATAAGAATACTTTACCATAACTACTTTTCGGACAAAAAAAACTGACATGATAAATTCAGTATTCAGAGGGGTTACATTTCCTCTTTTTTGTGACAAAACTAACAATGACACATAATTCCATTGGAGCTATCAGAAAGTAAGGTTTGAATGAAAGTCTATTGACTTCTTAAAGATTTCTTCTTTCCTATCAGTCATTCTAGAGCTCGGTGCTTTATTCTTGCAGAGATCAAAGGTAATTGTAGTCCGTCAGCTGTTTGTAGCCTGCTTTGCAATAAAAGGCACTGACATTAAAACCGATTACAGCACTAGCACGTTACAAGGAAAGACGATAAAGCATCACTCCTGTTGACAGTGACAAGACTCCAGTGGTCAACTACACTCAATCGGGTTGTTGCACTTCCTGGGCCCATCTTACCTGAGGAGGAAGTAGAGGCAAACGGATATGAGCGAGGAGCAGCCCGAGGTCTAGTTGGCGATGCTGGACGTCGTACCTCACCCACATCATTAAGGCTTGGAAGATTGTCTCTTCATCTGGAACATTGATGTCATCGCGAGACAGCAATTTGACAATTTCAGCCGTTGGCAAGAGCAAAAACTCCTGGTTCTGAATGACCTCCAGGAAGTGTTCCTGCAGTACAGCAGAGACATGGAGGGCACAGATAATCATCTGTTATTAGCAGGGAACTTTGCCAGAGCATGTGTGTGTGTGTGTGTTTGTACGTGAGTGTGTGACGGAGAGATATAGTGCACAAGGGTGCACAAGTTGGTTTTGACCCCATTAAGAATTGAAGGTGAAAAAGGAGAAACATTACCAGTTTGAAGGTCTTTACCTCTGATCAAAGAGAACAGCAGGATAACACGTGTCTTTCCCTTCATTTGAATAAAACCATCCACAAATCAAACCACAGACCATTCATTCGTAGAGAAAAACCATGAAAGGCCAAAAGGCCATTTTTTATGCTAATAACCAGAGGTATAAAGAGTACTGATGTATCCTACTCAAGTAGAAGTAATGTTACTTAATTGAAATTGTACTCAAGTGCAAGTAAGTCCTACATAAAATAGTTAAGTACAAGTAAAAAGTAGCTCAATTAAATAGCACTCAAAGTAAAAGTTACTAGTTACTTTCTACTTTTCCACAAAGGCATCTGTATAAAATATAAGGTTTGTCAAAATGTCCAATTCTTTTTTTTTCTTTCTTTTTAATAAAATAACAACAATGAGTTAAATTCAAAATAAAAACAATTTGCTGGCTTTATTCAATGTTGTTTTGGTGATGCATGTAATTGTTGTCCAGTCATTTCATCTTTTGTAGTTTCACAATGTCCGTTGATCATTTAAAATTAAAAAAATAATAATTTATTCATTAATGTTGGGTTTAGAAATGTAATGAATGACTTTATTTATTTTAAAGCATACTGAAGTACCAGTAAAATTACTGATTTAGGAAAATACTAGTACAAGTATCCATAAAATCAATATTATTATAACGTGACAAGAAGAAGTCTTCTTGTAACCTTCATTGAAAAGCAAACCTCATCTCATGCACTCCATTTCTGAGTCCATATCCAAGTTTTATAAAAGCAGTTTGCTTAAGACTAAACCTCCATATATTGTCCATGAGCCTTGACAGTTTACCAGTACCGCATGGTTACCTCTTCAAGGTCTTTGTCTCTCGGTAGTTCCATTAGAGATGATATATAAATACTCTGGTTCAGTATTGGAAAAGCTTTGTCAGACCTGTAGTTTTTCTTCCAACGAGGAGGCCCCGACACTAATTCCTAAGTGTGCTCAGTGTTGCATGAACGTTCAACAATTACAAAAAACAGGCAAACTATTGATCATCAACTTGTGACAAATTACAGTGCCTTGGTCCAATTCATTATGAACGCGGGTTTTCAGAGCTTTACGCCGACAGTCTTAATTAAATGAGGGACAGCTATTGATTGGTGTTGGTGTAGTCGAGGAAGAAACACCATCCCACTCCCTAGCTCCAATTATTTGTAATTACCCGACCTGAGAGGCAGACGGTAAGATTAAAAGCTAAACCAAGTTTGTTTTGAAAGAGTTTGAAAGGGTTGTTGTAAGATGCTTGAAATCTCATTGGTAAGTAAACGGCCTGGAAAACTGGATCAGCGGGAGAGGGAGGAGAAGTGATTTAAGTATTGTCAAAGAGCAATGATGTAACAAGCTTGTTTTGCTGTGGGAGGTTCAACACTTGGAGGTTGAAACAATTTCTTTCACAGTCATCATGAGCATCATGGGACTTCTTGGTTCCAGCAAGTAAATGTAGTTTTCATACAAAATCCACCACAATTTGATGCTACAAAGCTTCAATTTTATACATTTATTTTGTAGGAGCCATGGCCAAAAACTGGCATCTCACTCAAAAAGGAAGGAGAAGTCAGAAACAGATCGCTGCTGCCAGGACCGCCTGAAAAAACAAGCTAATCGTAAGAAAACTCTGTTCACTCAGCACAAAGGATGATCTTCCAGGAAGGCCACAGTTCTCCCTGCTCATTACTGAAACGATTGAACAGGAAGTTGGCCCACTTGTGCAGTTTGATGATTAGATTAACCTCCTGGTCTCGGATGGAGACTATGTAAACAGGGTGAGCAGATGTCCTTCAGTAGATAACGCCTGTCTCACGCTGTCACTTCTCCACGACCGGTGAGAAATTATCTGACACGCACAAGGATAAATTCCAATCTAATGCAAGTACGCCACGAACAGATAGAAAGAAACCATCTATCAGGCACAACAACGCTAGTATCTTTTACTGCCAGCACAGAATGAAATTACTAATGCTGATTTGATTTCTAATAAATCAAATAATCTTGTCATTTCTCTGCTAAGGAGTTGGAGCGTTTAAATCAATGCAATGTGTGTTTCAAATGCTACATATAATTAGCCAGAATATCTATCTTTTACACATTTAAAGGTTTTCCATATGATACAGTTTGTTTTTAAAAATATATTTAACATATATCCTTTTTTTTCTTTTTAATCCTCCTATTATACTCAAATATTACTAGCACATTTTACCCTTGGGGTCGATCTGACCCCAGGGATATTTCCCTACAGAAAAACAATTTTCAGAAAATTGTTGACCAAGTTTTTGTGTCACAAACTTTGTTTATTTGTTGAATACATTAATAACCTCTTGATGATGAAACCTTGATCTGTCCTCTAGCGCCACCATCAGGCAAAACTTTTAAATTAGAATGACTTTATCTTGAATAGTTTTCATCCAAATTATCTCAAATTTACGGACAGCATTAATGATCACATCAGTATGAACCCTATCGGTTGTGGTGATGATATGACATTTCCTGCAGCGCCACCATCAGGTCAAACTTTCAGTTTTGGAGTTAGTGTATCTTGACAATTGGGGTGCACATTCATGACTTTCACAGAATGCATCAATATTGCTTGATGTTGGTGACCCCCAATCCCCCCCCACCCCCACCCACCCCCACCTTTCCTCTCATAAACATATTTCTTTACTTATTTTATCTCCGTTTTTAACGTATTTGGGATTATTGACTATAAAGTCAGTATGTCTCAAACACATGCTCCTCTACGTTAGTTTTACTGTGAAAGAGCTTTTCCAAATTGAGAATATTGTATCATCACCTGCAGGTGCAGAGTTGATACTGAAAAGTCATAAAATATGAAGCAAAAAAATTAAGCCAACTATTATTTTTTGAATGATAAACATTTAAATGGGGTCAAATTGACCCCAAGGATAATAGGAGGGTTAAATCAATGTGTTTCAAATGCTACATATAATTAGCCAGAATATTCATCTTTTACACATTTAAAATTGTTTCCATACAGTATATCAGAATCAGAAAAAAATTCCCCGTGGGGTAATAAGCCTTTTCACACACAAGTGCGACCTGGGGGGTCGAAGGTCGAGAGGTATAAAAACATCAACAAGCTTCTTCACTCTGTTGATATTTCCAACCAAACAGCAATTGTAATTTTATTCCAGAGATCTTTAGTGTTTTAATAGTTTTTATGTTATTAATATTACATATATTCAGACTCGAGGAGGTGACCAGGGTTTCCGCTGAAGCCACTTTTGAGCACTTTTAAAAACCGATGGGAGCAGCTCAGCAGCAGTATGAAAACAAGGCAGTCCCCTTGCTTCCACACAGGTGACCCCTTATGCAGGAAAACACAGACTACCTGGGTCTCCAGCGGGCAGAATTTGGACTCTACCCAGGAATGATGCACATATCTGAGCACTTTAGTAAAACCGATAGGAGAAGCAATGTCAAAGCGACAGATTAGACCTCCTCTGCTTCCTACTCCTGTATTTCCTATATTTACATTAATTGTTGGTAGTTTCTTTTTTCATTTATGTAGTTGTTTTAACAAATGTAAAGTGTCTTTGAGTTTTTGAAAAGCACTTATAAATAAAATGTATTATTATTATTGATGGGACAACCATTTTTTTTTTTTTTTTGCTTTTTAAATCACAGTTTATTTGATGAATAATCATATTAGAAAAGAAGCACGAGTCCTCCTACCATTGTGTAGTTGTGAGCCATGTTGAGCAGTTCCACGCAGCCCTGTGCATCCGCAAAGGAACGTATTCCCAGGCAGTTGGAGGGATGGAGCTGTTTCATTAGGAAGTTACAGCAAACCTGGATGACTTGGGAAAGCTGGAGGAGGCAAGCAGCCGCCAATAAACTCTCAATGGTTTCCTCCTTTAGCTCAAGGACACCTGCAATGTCAGGACAAGAGAGACACATATCTAATGTCATCACTCGATGTAGTAAAAAGGGCTGAACGATAATAGGGGAGATATTTCACAACATGTATAATGAAGATTTAAGCCATATAGAAGAACTGTACGGCTTTCGAGGGTGAGATAATTGCAGGCATAACTCCTACGCTACTTTTGATATATTAACTTGCTCAGCTTCTCTTGAGTAATAAAAAATATATAGTATTCATAATAAATTGCACATTTTTATGGTGTTAAAATAAATAGTGGTTTAAAACAGATGGCAGGGCACTTACAGAGGAGCTTTTTGTGCGAGTGCTTTCCTGTCAGCTCTGTGATGAATTGTGTTATTGATCCATTTTAATCATGCTGGTTTTCAGAAGTCTCATAACTGCTTACAAGAGGCTGTGAATGTATTTACAAGCACTCACCAGTGTAAGCAAAATGAACCAGGGATCTGAGGGCGTCCGGATCTATGCCCTCCATCTTGATCTCCTCCTGCTTTGCCTCTCGCACATCGCTGGTGAACATAGCAGCGAAGTAGTCCGACACTGCACTAAGGACCAGTCTGCCACACAGAAACATAGCGATACATGAAGAATGTTGGTTTTTGGCATTTTTTCACCGGAATGTTAGAGTTTTATGAATTGATTTTAAATGCATTCATTGCACTTTTACTATAAACTGCATTTTATAAATTTTATTTCAAGGGTGACCCGAACAAGTCTTTGATTCATGCAGGCTCACCAGTTTATCGAATATTTACACCAGAGTTTATTTATTTGTTTGTTTGTCTGTTGGCAGGATTATGTCAAAGTTAATGGAGTTTGACAACATTTTAATCAAAGGTAGACCTCATAAAATGAAAGGAATATGAATCACTGATTCTGGATCAGTATAAAAAATCAAAGAAATTTCCTGATCGGCAAAATTTTTAAAAACTGATATCTTGGTTCATAATTGACCTATGGTTTTGCAATCATCCCACCGAGTTTCATCAATATCAAACCCAGATTGGGCATTTCATTGGAATTTTTCTAAAAAGCCCATTTGGACCTACTGTAATAAATACTGCTATACATGTCTTACAATCCTTTAGAGGAGTGATTCTGAAATAGTGGTTCAAAAATAAATAAATACCTAATGTCTCTCGTGTTTGAAAGAAACTTTTGTTTTGACAGGCATGCTGTGAAATGCATTTTTACATATATATACATTTATGTTTTTAAGAATGTTCTATACAGTATGTGTGTTTTCAACAGCTATTTTTGAAAAACTAAATTTGGTTGTTTAAATTCAAAAATAAGGTGGGTCGCGATTTAATGACTTTGGAAAAATGTGGGTTCCAGGGTGAGCCCAGTTGAGGACCCCTGCATTAGAGCACATGTATCAAACTCAAGGCCTATAGATATCCAATTTGGCCTGCCTGGAGAAATCAATAATACGTGTGCAAAATACCAAATATTTCAGTTTTAGAGTTCTAAACCACTCTAAAATCACAAATTTGATGAAACTACATAATATTTGCAGGGAATGCCATTTTTCCGACACCTATATCACACTACCGGAGTCCTATTTTAGCGCAAATTGTGGAAAGAACAGACACTTTTTCTGAAACCTTGCAATGTCCTACCAAATTCCTATACAAAAATGTATCACAAAGTCACAGTTTTGAAGTGAAAATCCTGCAGGTACTGACATGATATGTCATTTACTGCTTGGATATTGTCAGGGCCTTTATATATCATTCATATGTAGAAGTGCAAACTAGGGCACATTGAAATTCAGCTTTTCTTTCCCACCTAAAATCTGCTGCCCATTTGAAATAAACTGCTTTGTATTTATTTGGCCCCTGCTTTAAAAATGTGAATGATCATGGTCTTTGTTTGTTTGGCACCTTCCTACTCTGGCTCATTACTGCTCCTCAGGTCAAAAGTTGAATTGCACGTCTACTCTATAAAACTGTTAAAATCCGAAGGCTAAAAGCCAATTATGCGGGGTGCCACCAGGGGTGGCCAGTTGGTTTATAGTGTTGGCACATGTCAGCCTTTGGCAATCCCTAAACAAGCCCCTGTTATAAAACAAATCAACCATTTTCTAATTGGCTATTTCTCAAACTCAGCAAGGTCAAAGAAAAGCCCTCCCAAATATGAATATGAGACCATTTGTTCAAATTACAAAGACCAAAAAAAAAAAAAACATTTATTTGTACATTCACACTATTGCTTATAGCTACAACAGGAAGCATTGTGATCATGTGTATTCATTTGTCAAGTGGAAAAATTGAGTGTTCATGTGAAAGAAGAAATGAGTCATCATTGTGGCTTTACAGCTGCATCCTGGCAGAGTGTGACAGCAGAGCAGGATAAAGGCAGTCGCACTGATGTTTACCTCAGAAAACTGAAGCTTTTTTTCATTGTTGCTACATGAATACTAACAAACAGTGCAGAAGAACAGATGCAAAAGCAGACGCACACAGCGTAAAACGCTAGCTTCAGGATTCAGCGGATGTCATGAGAGACATGCAGAGTTTAGCCATTCAGCCGTAGTATTGACATGTCTGCCAGTGGATCACAGTGTTCCCCCATGTATCTAATGTAATGTGGAAATGAAGACGGGCAGCTGTGTAATTAGATCTCAGCAGAGCGTATATTTAGATGCAATGCAGTGGACATAAAGTTCAAATCTGTTTCTGCAGTCGCATGAAAAATCTATGAAAACCGGCTTTGCATTTCAAAGAAAATTCACTCATTGCTCAAATAAGTCAGACTGACAAAATCTGTGGTCCAGACCAAAGCGTGGATGAATTCACTGAGGTAACGAAGCACAGCAGGTTGAGCTCCTTTATCTCTGAATTAAAGCAGGTGCAGACATCATTAATAAAAATCAAAGCAGGATGTAAACCTTAACCAACCTGTGAGCTGGAATCTTGTGATTTCCAGCTATCAGGAGGACATCGCACAGCTGCTTGTGTTGAAGATACGTCTCCATTTTGCGGAATGTCTGTTCTGCGTGGTTGGTAGCCTGGAAGAACTCATCGGAGGAATTTGTGGTCATCCTGGAGAGGGAGTTTAACACCAACCTGTGGAAGACAAAACAGTGAAAACAACACTTAAAATGTTGAGTTTAAACACTACTAGACCTTGTCTTTTACATTTTTTTATTGGTATTAACTATTCTGTTTTTATTCAAACAACAAAAACACTCAGAGAGCACAAACCTCCACCAAGCACCATGTCTACTCTTTGTCAGATAGGCACAGTTATCTGAATCAATGATTCTGATCATGTTATCATGATCACTCACACTTTAAAGCTTTAAACTAAATTCAAATCACCTACATAAAAACAAATAAACGAAAAAGTGCCGTAGTCAAAAATACAGGAAACAACATTGTTTGAAATATACAAAAAGCTTAAGAAAAGCAAAGAGGAATATATTTGTTATGTCAGTTTCTTTATTGTTACACTCCATGTGAAGTACATGCTGAGGTAAATCATTATTTTTGCACTTTAGTTCCACGTTACTTTTTGTTCTCGGGTCCCTATCTAATACTGTCTAATAATTTAATGACCATATTTTGATACATTTCCGGTTCTTTATTCCCCTTAGAATTAGTTTTTGATCATGTTTGTAAGATTGTGTTTTGAACAGATACACCAGCTCAGATATTCTTATACTGTATTTTGAGAAAGTGAAAGTATAGAATAAAGTTGTTTGAGTTGGTATGCAGTGTCTTCATTTGAAAAATAATAATATTTAAAAAACAAAAAAATTGTAATCAGTAATGTTTTCATCAATTACTAGACATTCCAGGCAACTCCATCTGAATTCTGGGCGACCCTACATGGGATCACGACCCCAAGGTTGACAAAAAAATGCTTTAAAGGCTAAGAAGGTATTTCTATCCCCATTAATAACAATACAACTAAAATAGAGGTTGAATGGTCAATCAATGTGTCACCTGCTTCAATTTTCTCCACACCTGTCACCAGACTGGCTGAACTGATTACACAACACAATATGCACAACTGCAACATCACATCGCACTCCCACCTTAAAACAGTCGACTCTTCCCCACCCTTTCCATTTCCCTACCCTGACTCCCTCTTCCCTGTTCCCTTCCCCCTCACCTAGGTGTAACCAGAGATGAATTTGTGCTGGATCCTGCCTGAGCAAATGTTGTCACTCCGTAACGTTTTTTTATTAATCATTTAGGTTAATTTGTTGTTTGCGTTCACGTGATATTATTGGCCCATTAAGTTATAGCAAAAGGCACTTTAAAAAAATTTATTCTGTGACATTTTTATCTCTCCCTTAGTGCCGGTGTAGTAAAAAATAATCCTATGCGTGAAAGCCTCCTACAGGCGTATGCCCACTAATAGCATACTAAATGTTTACACGTATATGTACAATATTTTGCTACCTTAAATTTCCCTACTATGATAAACCCTAATTCTAACCCTAACCCTAACCCTTATAATTAAAGGAAAGATTCTTACCTTTTTTTCAACATGAAGGACACGCATGCGCAGTTGGCCAGGTGTGCATACCCATTGTTTACCATAGGAAACTTTCACGGTAGGTTTATTCTACACTACACCAGAACAACACACAGCGTGCCTGATGATTTACAAATCAAGCACTAGATGTAACACTGCCCTTTCTTTTTATATTCTCTCTTTAATAAAGTGTTTCTTACCCTTTTTTAGGGAGGGCTGGTGAATCACTATATTGATCCATAATCCCCAAAATCTAATCACTTGTTCCTTACCCAATTTCAGACTTTCCTTAAAATTTTGTTAAAATCCATCAATACGTTTTTGAGTGAGACTGTCCACAAACAGAAAAAAAAAATGAAAAAAATCTGATGAATAAATAAATGCTAATAAAATAAGGAGGTAATAATAATGTAGTTGTTATGCGTCGGATATTGACAATCTTTTTACAATGAGCGCTGTCTTAAACTAATTATTTTCTGCCTACAGTTTACTTTCCCATCAAAGAAGAATGCGTGCAAATAATATTGCCAATTGCCGTTCACACCACAATGAACTTCAAACTATTGAGGACACAAAAGGATTTGTGCACAGCACTGCTCAATCTTCTTGTTCCTTCGGGTACATCTGCATCGTCTTTGCCACTCTAAGATAAAAATTAAAACTGTGACGGACTAAACTCCAGACACAAGTGGATAACTAAGCCCTGCAGTCCATGGGGACGAGGACGAGCCGGCCTTAGAATCAATGCAACCACTTCCCAGGCAGAATGTGTGCACGCCCTTTTGTTTGTTCCTTTGTGCATTTGCATATCCGTGTGAACGTGTGTGTGTGTGTGTTGGAAAACAGGGAGTTAACAATTAAACTGCAACAAGGCTGAGTCCCTGTCCCCACAGGCTGCTAGATTACACACTGTTACACAGGCATCCACCTAATCCCTCACACTCGTTGCATATATTTGTTGCAGCGCAGCCACTTTGCTGTCCTTCACAGTCAAAGTCCACTCATTGACATTTAGGCTTGTTTGTTATGCTGCGTAAACCCCACAGTGGAGCCGCCAAAGAGAGGATTCATCCAATGGTCCTTTTACTGAGTTTTAAACTGTTAGCACTCCAGGAGAAAATGTCATTGATATTTAAAACAGTGTTTGTATGACGTGTCATTCCAGGTAATTTCAACAAATTCTCAGGGCATCCCACACACTTCAGTCTAAAAAATTCAGAATTGTTAACCATTTTTTTCACTAATGACTAATCATTAGAGATATTAACAGTCTGGCTGTGTTCGAAATTGCACACTAATATACTACACAATACACACTCAATGAGTATATACTGTCTACTATATACTATATGTATGATTAGGATGATGATTACTCCCGCTGAAGTATAATTCCGTGTTTCCCAAGATGCATTTGTAACCTACAGCGACAAAAACCTGAAGCACACTGAGGCTAAATATCTCCGTTGAAGTGAAAAAGTGACCAAGTAGAATATCAACATGTGGTCATTTGATCAATAAAACTCATTTCATGCCGACATTTCAGAGATTTTCTACTGTGCTACTGACTCAACTTCTGATTACCTTCAAAACAAGAGACCTATAAAATATACACAAATGTGTTAAAAACTAATGGAAGACAAGAAAAGATGCTTTTGTTTTGAAAAGGGGATGTTCGATTTTTTTTTTTTTTTCAAAACCTTTTTTGCTTTTTCACTAAAATGTGCAGGTACGTCTTTGCAGAAATGTTGTCACTGTTTGTTGAAGGAACCAATATATTGTTTACTGGAATATTGCATTATAATGGTGTCACTGGAAAGAAAGACTCTGAGAGAGTAGGAGAAGCTGTATTATGATACCAAATTTCAGTTCCCTATGTGCTGTAGTTCCTGAGATATCGGTAGCTGAAAATGGAAGCAAAAAAGGACGTTTGAAAATCAACACATACCCCGCTCACTAAATTGACCACGTCTCATAAAGTATTCATCCAATCAAACTGAAACCGAAGTGCGTGGGCCATTTGTTGAAATGACATGGAATGACCCTTGTGAGATTCTAATACAGTCGTAATAACTTTCCCAGTCAAGAGACAACGTTTTTCAAGCCTGATCCATTTGTGAGGTGCTTGATGATGGTGGTCACTGCAGTGTCCCATAACCTAATCTTTATTGTGAGACTTGATACTAAATGTGAGGGTAATTTATTGCCCCGTCACAACATTCCCCACTGACTTTGGAGTCTTCTGAGGAACACCAAACAAGAGTGAATAAGCAATTGGGCTATAAAACTGTGATGCATTGCCTTTGTATTGGCTCCAAGGCATGCTGTAAGGATTTTTCATGCCTACCAATCTCTCCGACACTAATTGCTTTGGTATCACTTTCTAGGGAGCAGTAAATTTGTCCATGGTGCATATTTCGCTTCCAGTTGTGAGTTGGCTCATCAGAGGTAAAGCCCAATTTTATTGAGGCACTAAAACCACCCGAACACCTTGCGCCAGTGAAACTGCTGGAGGGACAAAGCTGTACATCCAATATTACGAAGCAATTTCTTGAAAGTCACAAAGACTAACGGAGCTTATAGAATCATTTTGTGCAAACTGAAGCAGAATCAGTCAGACTGTGTCTATACTTTGATTCCTTCCTTCTTATGAGGGAAAGTGAATTACCACATGAGGGGTATAAAACAGGCAACAAAGTAGAATGCATTTAACCAGACAAATATAGCATCACGCTTTCCGAGACGCAGATATCCTTCTGAGCACAAGTCACATGAGTTCTTGTGATTTGCTCTTCACACCTTGGCAGAGCTGTCACACCACAATGTGGATAATTGCAGTGAGACACCTTAAAGGACACAGTCACTGTGAAATTCTTCAGTTCAGATGAAGCAAGCACAATGTCATATGTAATGTCACAGTTAGGCCTGCCTTTTAAAGGCAGTGAAAGACACAAATGAAAAGAAAAAAACTGTAATACAAATTAACACAGAGTGGTATAGTTTGAAGGTTAAGTAATGAAGGGTTTAAGACAGTGGTGACAGTGGTTTTCAAACTGGGGTCCTCGAGCTGTAGCCTAGGCATCCATAAAATAATAATAACAACTCCAACGAATGACTATTATTTGTATACTTTACATGTTCAGTATTATGGATGATCAACTCTGCCATAATCAAAAAGAAATGAATAAATACCTACAGATGTATGCCATTAATAAGTAAATAAATCACTCAATAACTATATATACAGTATATATATATATGCCATATGAACAATTAATACCTGAATAGTTTCCATACATGCTATTTTTAATTTATTTTTATTTAACTTGTTTGTTTGTTTAGTCATTAATTTATCTATTTAGAGCATATATCTTTATGTATTTATTTTTCATTCATTGATTTATTTATGGCAGAGTTGGTCCTCATACAGTATCTGATATCAGACATGACGCACTGCTGTATCGCTATGAAGAGTGATTGCTGAATCAATGGCTATAAAATTGTGTAAAAAAAAATAAATAAATAAATGAGCACATGTTTTGTTTATTGGTAACACATTAAACCCATTTTATGTTATAAACTGGACTAATACTACTACAAAAGATCTTATATATTTAAGTTGGAACTACATCCTTCCTGTGGTATTTTGAGGTACAAATGGGAGTACATTGTGTTTAATTGATGTGAGGATTATGAGGGGGTCCTTAAAAAAACATTATCTGCCATAAGGGGTCCCTAGATCCCAAAAGGTAAGGGAACTCCTGGTTTGGAAGAGTCAAGAAGTGCTTTCTGCAGCAGAGTTCAGCCCCTGGCTGTGTAGGTTATGGCTCAGACATGTTGCTGAGAATCTCACTGGTGTCAACTCCATCTCTCAATGAGAAGGAAAGTCATGTAAACGGGGGTACGTATCTTTGGGAATGGATTATAGACGTTATTTTCATCATTTCACTACACAGAACAGTTGCTGCTGCTGGCTTGAGAATCCAACAAACCCCACAAAGCCTTTCTATGTGGCACAGTGCCAAGCCTATATAACTCCCTTTGTGTTACGCCTCTGTATTATGAGGGTTAGCATACACTGATGTTAATAACTTCATCCAAGCTGTGAAACCGAGATGAATCCTCTGCACCAAGAGGGATTTTCTTCTTTGTGAATCCTGCTATCATGCTCTAGCTATTCTCCCGATGCCACTGTTCTGCTGCTGGGCATACTTTCAATCAATAATAATAATAATAATAAATAATGGTAAAATGGTGCAGGTACCATAGCTGATGAAATCTACCTTAAATATTTCCTGCAAACCCATTTTTTTAGGTAACTGCAGTGCTATTAGCCCAGAGCAAAAACACAAATAAAAATGTTTTTTCCTTCTATATACGGAGTAAAGAGAGTAAAGTCCTTGACAGTGTCGGGATGTGATTCCACAGCAGAGCTACAGTACGTGTGTCTCCAAAGGTAAAGAATAACATTTATCAGGATGATGATGGTATCAAGATCATACGTTTACCCTATTTTAATCATTTTTTTAACAACATGGATAAATAGTCAGCAGTACATTTAACCCTCCTTATCCTCATACTGTATATTACTAACACATTTTACCCTTGGGGTCAGTCTGGCCCCAGAGATATTTTCCTCCAAACCAAGTTTTTTTTTTTTTTTTTTTGTCAGGCACTTTGTTTATTTGTTGAATACATAAATAACCCCTTGATAATGAAACCTTGACCTGTTCTCTAGCCCCACCATCAGGTTTCATCCAAATCTTCTCAAATTCCCTGACAACATTAAAGACCGAAAGAGTCTAAACCCTATTGGTTGTGGTGATGATATGACCTTTCCTGCAGTGCCACCATCAGGTCAAACTTTCATGTTTACAGTTAATATATCTTGAAAATATTTCACCCAAACATTTTCTAATTCGGGGTGCACATTCATGACTCTGACATAATGAACCATATTTATTAACTTATTCTTATCTAATTTTTGTGTAACATATTTAAGGTTATTGTCTATAAAGTCCTTTTAGACACTTTCTCCTCTATGTCACTTTTACTGTGAAAGAGCTGTTTCAAAAACTCATTGGCCATGTTTACATAGGAGCTTTAATTCCTCTTTAATTCAGAATAAGTTAAATCCTTTTTCAACTGATCTGATAAACATTTAATTGCGAATGCAAATGTAATCTCAAAATAAAGGTAAATCTGAATTAAGTGGCTGGTTTATTCCGATTTTAAACGATCTTGTAAATGTTTAATTCTGCCTTAAGTTGATTCCGGTCGTTCTGTGCAGGCGAGACCATTTATTTAATAAGAGCCATAGACATGGTTGTAATGAAAAAAGTGGATGGACAAAAGCAAAAACATGCAAACTTTCACATGGACTTATTACACACACACAGACATCGGCAAACGAAACAGGCTTCATCAGACGAGTGATACTAAAACCTGTAGACAGAGTAAATGTGGGCCCCGTACGGCATTTACAGGCTGAAATAACACAAAATTTATCATTGTACCAGTTGTTAGAGATACAATTTTTGCGGGGGGGCAATTTTTATTCCTGGTTATTGATTGGTTTCCGGAAATTTACTGGCCTTTATTTACCGGTGATTAGTTCCTATATCCTTCTCCTGCTCAGCTGACGAAAGTGAAACCGTATGTTATTGTCGAGCTGTGGCTTCAAAACTACAATCAAAATAAAAGTGAAAACAGTTTTTATTGTGTGGTCTTCTATGTTGTAACCAAAAATAAAAAGTTTGTTATGTGTTTTTTTACCGACAGATGTGATTTGTCGATTGTTCCCCCCCTGACCTAAAGCAGAATTGAATAAAGGCAAATAAACCTATTTTTCATGTAAACCTTAATTCGAAATTAAAAATTTCCATGTAAACACAAAGCAGAACACTTTAATACAGAATACTTTAATTTTGAATAACTCATTCAGAATTTTTAAAAAAACATCACGTGGCCAGTGACAGTAAACCTTTTCCTAGAGAGCATGCAGATTACAATACATACAGCCCACAATGAGGCATGATTTGCATAAAGGGCTGCCATGCAAGCTTTTATATTTGCTCCTCCCTTGGTTTGCATGAACTACCAACTCCCACACATAGACAAACAGGTTTTACACAGCTTCGGGTCAAATTGACCCCGGAGGAACACAAATGTATGCAATATGCATTCAGCACATTGAAAAAATATCATCATAATAAGTTTTATACTTAATCAATAGTACCCATCAAAGTAGGAAAAATTGTGAAATATGAAGCAAAAAAACAACAAAGTCAGCTATTATGTTTTTATATACTAAACACTGAATGGAGTCAAATTCACCTCAAAGATAATACGAGGGTTAAAAGATGACTGGTAATTGTAACAATAAAGGCTGAGGAAGCTGAGAGCCACTGGCTTTGATCACTGCAACATATGAAGACACACGTAAAATCGAACTACATCCAAATACCTGAATTTGCCAGCGATACGGAACGTTGTAAAAAGGTTAGATTTATTGGCTGGGGAATATATTATGTTGATGAGCGTCCTCACAAAGACAGAAAGACACAGTGGAGTGTGAGTGGGGGGGGCTGGGGGCATTGTGGAAGTGAGAAATGTGCCGATCTTAGCAGAATACTCCTCAGTGCTTTGCTGATGGAAGGTTAATCTACCCAGTGTATGACGCTGTCATTCTTAGATTGTCTATAATTTATTTGCATCCGATGGTTGTGCATAAACAAATTAATTTACGAGATCAGTGATGGTGTGTGTGACTTTAATGTTTCTTTTACAGGCAATGCTTTTTGGTGACTTAATCTTTGTAGCTTTTTTATGCTTACTGTGGAGAACCTGTGTTCTGCACCATTACTTTAGCACTTTTACAAGCTACTGATACTTTATAAATCCCATAGTAATGTGAAAGATAAATTCCTATTCCCTCATTTTAACTTGATGAGTGTTTTTTTGTTTTGTTTTGTTTTTTAATCACAGTTGACAACTTCCCCTCACCCTAAGCCTGTTTTGATCCAAAATGCTGAACTTGCAACCCACAAGAAATTGTAAAACATTATCTACAATATGTAATTCAGTAAAAATGTTTTGTGGTGAAAACATTTTCCACCATTCAAAGCAGAATAAGTCCACAGCATGCAATGTGTTTTATCTCTTAGAAAACATAAGAGTTTTACTAAAGTTGGGACTTTAAAGCGTTAATTGCGATGAAATAATTAAGGAAAAATAAAGCACTAAAAAAAATAACCTAGTCAATTGCTTTATTCTTGCATTCCAAACAGCGTGGAACCTTTTATCATTTCACGACTTTCCAGTATACCCATAATACTGATGCAGTGTTCAGTTTCCACTTCTGTGGAATGTACTGTACTAAGTGTTTTTTTTTTTTCTTTTTTTTTTTTTTTTTAATACACAAAAACACATTTACTTTAGAAAGTTTACAAAAATTCAGAAAAGCATTAATATGTCTCACTTTAAGTTTGTGCTTTTTGAACAATACAATCTAAATATTCTTTATTTATATCACCGTCAGTGTTGAAAATAATAAACACAATTTTGTTTATTATTATTATTATTATTATTATTATTATTATTATTATTATTATTATTATTATTATTATATATAATTATATTAAACACCAAAATCCATTTAAATTGGAAAAACTGTTGCTTCTCATCATACACTGAGTTTTCGGGGGGCGGGGAGAGCATTACCTCGTGGTCAAAAGTTTTCATTACAGTTTTCCCAAATTCATTCGAAAAAGACAATTCTTTATATAATGTACAAAATATACAAATATTTTAAGTGGCATAAAACACAGTGACTGTACAAAATATATATGAATTCATTTGTTGTTCTTTGTAAAACTCTAGCTAACAAAGTATTCTGTGAACTGGTCACAAAACTTTTAAGACTTTAGGTTGGTTCTTCTTCTGTTGCGCATTTGTTCTTCACAATATAAATGGTGAAGTGACACTGCCCCTGGAAGTTAATATATGGTACTGCAGCAAAAATAAAGCAGAAAGCAACCGCCGGCCTGATTTTATCATCACTTTACAACTATAAATGATGTGTATTTTGTATTGTATATGTTACACACATTGTGGTTGGTGTGAACCTCGAGACAGTTTGTGTATTTAACATATTCTAATCTTTTCTTTTGCCCCCCCTGGCAAGAATCTCAAACTCTGCCTATGCGTTCTTGTGTCAAATATTGTTATGTGATTTATTAGATTAATCGAGATTAATTGATTACAAAGTTTGTAAATAATAAGGTTTTTTTTTTTTTTTTTTAATCTAGTCCCACCATTATATTTTTCACAAGTTTAAGGGGGAAAAAAAGTCTGTGGTGTCATATCAAGCTAAATGTTTGCTTTTGCTATTTGAAAACACAGCCAGTGGACGTGTCACAGGTAGACCTTTATAAGCCTTAAGGTGTTATGAGGCATTCAACAAACATCTGAATTACTGCTGTTGACAGCGAGCGAGGTGGTGCTATTTCTTCTCCAAGGCGGCTGAGAGGGAATTGAGATATCATTCAAACTAACAGCCCGCTGACTCAAGCCTCTGTTAGTGTTTATGTGGGAGAGGTCAGGGTTTCCATTCCATTCAGGTTAACTTCTGTCGTATATTTCGTCAACGATAGGGAGAAACTATTTGGATGGGAGTCGTGAGGACTAAACGTATAAACTGGATGTTGATATGTAGTTGTTTTTATGGACAAGGAATGAGGACATATAAACACAGGGATGTGTTAATGTCTGCAGACGTGCAGTTTTTTCACATTTTAGGAATAATTTGAGGAAAAAGAGACATTTTTGGTGTTCTAGAAGATTTTCCTTTGTGACAAAAAAAAGGTGCCTCAGTGAGACTTTACATTTGCAAGGGACCAAATCTATTGTAATTTCTAACTCTTCATGCACAGGCCTTAATATGCATTCCATTTTTGGTAATCACACACAACAACACAAGTGTTTTCATTGGCCATGTTTACATATTTAAATCCTCTTTAAAATTACCTTGTGAACACCTAATACCGAATGAGAATGGCCATTTTGAATTAAACTTAAATCCGAATTAAGTGGCTGGTTCATTCTAAGTTGAATTCCGAATGGAAAAATTCCTTGATCTTGTATACGTTTAATTTCATTTTAAATTCTTGCGCATACTCATCCTGTTACGATGACGCACTAGTGACGACACAATCCAAGATGGCTGCCAAAGGAAGTGTTGGACTCCAGTTGAGACTATTTATTTAATAAAACCCTTAAAGGAGACATATAATGCATTTAAGTCCTTCCTTTTTTACATATAAATCATACAGTCGTGGTCTATATAAAGCGGAACTGCAATGCTTGGGTCTGAATTCCTCATTATTGTAGCTTTTCTACCCCTTTTCTGATGTGCTTCTGAGAGCAACTCGTTTTGGTGCGGTCTCTTTAAATGCAAATGAGACACTTCATACCCCGCCCCCTCTCCAGGTTGCAGACGTGACACTCGGTTCAACTCCACCCTGTTCGGCCATTTTGGTAGTTTGATAGAAGAGATACGATTGTCTCACGGCGCAGAAAATGTTTATTCCAGTTATTTACAAAATGTCAACAACAGAAGACTTGTCCATCCAGCTTTACATGTTCGATCCAGAGTCTGACGCGGTGGAGCGAGATGAAAATGAAGATGATGAACCTGCAGAACCCTAACAAGTGAGCTAACACAAGCACCGAGCTAACGCTAGCGCCAAGCTAACGTCACGAAATGCATTTTATTACAGTCTTTTCGAGACAAAAATGGCAAAATGAAATGACTAATGAAAACTTTAGACTTAAATTAAATCACGTAGGCCATATCATCAAGGATCTAAAACGATCCTTGACTAACTTCTTATGTTAGTCTTCAGACTAACATATGAAGTCTGAAGACGGTGCAACTGCTAATGCTAACAAAACAATGACAGGGACGTCTTATCATCACACTTTTTAGCGTTATTTACAGCTTACCGAAGTGCTCTGTTCGTCATCTCCAAAAATAGAAGGAATTGAACCCTCAATCAGACAAAGTCTTTTGGCAAATCCTTCTTTATACTGGTGGAGGTTGCTGAAGCAGTCATCCTTGAAGTGCACACAAAAATGATCTTACCCACAGATGTGGGTACATTTCCGTGAAAAATAAAACTCAACCAGGCACTTTGAAAAGGTTCTGATGCTGGGAGACGGTGTAATGAAGCGTGTGGGTTACTACATCCAACAACCAAACATTTTGATTTCTCCTCTCGTAACTTCGGCATCCTTGAGCTTGGACTACAAAATAAAAGCGAGAAATAAAAATGGCGTATTGCTCGAAGTGTTGGACCTGGAGTTGATGTCCTGATTTGGCAGTTCCGCTGACGTTATTGTTCAAAAAACGTAATAGAGAATCGAAAAATCAAAACAGATTGAAAAATATGACCAAAACAGAATATAAAGATATCAACGGAGCACCTGAAGAGATTAATTTGAACTTTTATGTACTTCTAAACACTCTAAATATACAACAAAATGCATTTATGGGCTAAAAAAGTGGATTTAGCATGATATGTCCCCTTTAAAGACATGGATATAATGAAAAGAGTGGATGAACGGAAGCATAAACGTGGACCTTCACAAGGACACACATACTTATTAAACACACACACACACACACTGACATCAGCAAATGAAACAGGCTTCATTGGGGACATGAAGCCCTGCACCAGAACACAGAGCTTCACTCAACATCCTGTAGATCACATGTGTCAAACTCAAGGCCCGGGGCCCAAATTTGGCCTTTCAAAGCATCAAATTTGGAGAAAGTAAAAACAATAGGAAAAACATGAATATTCTTGTAAATTACCAACTAATTCAGTTGCAGATATACTAACCCCTCCAATTAAACGAATCCAATTAAAATCCACAATATTTGCAGAGCAAAGTTTTCCAGTTCTTTTATCACAGGACAGCAGCCTTTGTAAATCTCAAATTGTTGAAACAACCCTCAATTTTTCCTCAAAATATTCCAAAACATTTCCCCAAATTCCCCAAAACCAGGGACATTTAAGTGAAGCTCCTGCAGGGACTGATATTCCCTATGCTGGTCTGTATTTGGCCCTGAACTAAAAGGAGTTTGACACCCCTGCTATATAGTGGAGGTAGAGCAGCCGTTGCATTAACTGCTGGCTTAGATTGGTCGTCTGCCTTCCTTCTCCTGCTCAGCTGACGAAAGTGAAACCGTGTGTTATTTTTGAGCTGCTGCGCCAAAACTACAATCAAAAATAAAAGTGAAAACAGTTCTTATTATGTGGTCTTCTATGTTGTAGCCGAGAAAAAAAAAAAAAGGTTTGTTGTGTGTTTTTTCCCGATAAACATGAATACATCACGTTCGCCCCCTGTCCAACCAGAACCCATCCCAACCTCCAAACCTAAAGCGGAATTAAATAAAGGCAAATTAAAATGTTTCTATGTAAACCTCAATTCGGAATTACTATTTCCATGTAAACACTAAGCAGAATAGTTTAATTCTGAATAATTAATTCTGAATTTTAAAAAAACATCATGTAACCATGGCCACTGACACCAATATGAAATGACTATGAAAAACTAAATACATTGGAATATTGGACAGTGAGTGATTTAAAGTGGAGTTTAGGGCTATTCATATTGTTTGTACTGTAGAGGATTGACTTCAACTTTGGGATTTTTCACACGTGGCAGAACTCATTTCTAGTTCCGTCCAGAAGGATTGTGACAAATTGCGTGTCAAGGATTTATGATGTGAGACGTAATAGGGCCTCCCAGCTGGTGGAGTAAATGAATGTGCATATCTCAGTGACATCCACACATCTGCTTAGCTGCAGATGAACATGTGAGCCATGATGTGTCACACAGTCGCTGCTCTGGCTTAATTCACACTCATAAATCCAACTTGTACAAGCGGCTGTAGTTTGTTTGAAAGCGCTTTTCAGGGACTCGTCCTTCACTGTTACTGCGTGGCTGTATTTTCTATATATTTCTTTTTCCATTTTTTTGCAATTTCAAATTAAAAAACATTATTTTTACTATGTGATGCCTCAACAAAGGTGCTGATTCTGCATTGTTGAAACAACAATTGCAAACTTATGAATGAAATTCATTTAAAAGTGAAGCAGACACGAGAATGCAGTACGAGTATATTATATTATACTGTGAGCCGCATCTTTTATGCATGATTTTACACACGCTGGGAATCCAAAACATGAACATCTGCCAATTATGGAGCACGAAGCGCAGAGCATTGAGTCAATTCCAAAAAAATTATCTTAACTCGGAATAATTCAAATGCTTTTTCAGAGAATCTCACCATCCACTCATGGCCATGAATGAAGGCCTGAATTTAATCTGCTCTCAGTAAATTATTATATTAAAAAAAACAACTAGAAATCCTAAGGAATCAGATCAATCCCCCTTAAAATGTCAATGACAAGATAAAAGAAGACTTTTTTATTCTTTAATCGATTTCCTTCCTGGAATGAGATGTAAGATGGCAATAAAAATAGGACAAACATGACAGGAAGAGGCCAGAATTTATTGGCAAAGTCCTTTGTAAAAGTTTGGCATTAAGGGTTGTAAAAAAAAATAACTAAAAAAAAAAAAATCCATAAATTCAAGTCTAAAATAGATCAGATATCCTGCACTAGTAAGCACCACTGATAGCTTTCAGCTCATAAAGTGCATGGCTGTAGTTCATGTGATTGCACTGCTTTCTCTTTTATAGGTCCAGTATGTGTTACGTGATGTCATAGCTCTTTCCCGCTACTCACTTTAAAACTCACTGGGAGAATGAATACATAGTGGAGGCTTATAAAAAACAAAATACAACAAGGAATCAGGCTGCTGCGCATCACAGGCCCACTGGACCACAGCAGAGACGCAGGAGCACAAAAGTGGTTTCCTGAATAATTAAAAGGTGGTTTTATTGGTTTATCCCAGCAAGCCTGTGGATAGTGATAGTGAGCTCTCCCTGGGTAACCTATGATGGCCGCTGACAAGGCAGAGTGGACTAGGAACAGATAGCTGTGTGAACGAGCTATTACGTGCCGAATTAAAAGATCATCATGTTTGATAAGCTGCAAATAGTAAGGTTGGAAAGTTAGCAGATGCATGGTTTTGTCTTTTAAAGTTTGAGGTAAAACATTTAATCCTATGGACCAGGGGTTCTCAATCTTCGCGTCAGTATATTGTATATATTTACCCTTTTTCTGCAACTACACCAAAATTGCCATATTTTAACTTATTTTCATCACTTTTTCTTGCCATATTTTTGCTCCTTTAATGCATATTTGCAACATTACTGCCATTTCTGCCACTTCTCCATCAAATTTCAATGAATCTCTGCACATTTTTTCCACTTTCAAGACATTTTCAGCACTTTTAAACCCTTTCCATTACTTTTCCCACCTAATGTCCCAAAAAATGTTAATTATTTTAACTTTTAGCCTCTTTTCACCATTTTTCATGCTTATTTTTTCCAATTTAACCACATTCATGATTTGTTATGCCCATTATTTAAACTAATTGTTTAAATACTCCACTCCAATTTGCAACATTTGACCAATTTCTGTGGTTTTTAAAATCTCATTTCACCATCTTGTCCACCATTTTTGATCACTTTTAACCCATTTTAATTTTGATTTACATCTTTACGATGATTATATGCTATGGATGAAATAATATTATTATTCAGATAAATAAATAAATGGGGTTATCACAGATTCATAGACCATCATTTTGCTCTTTTCACCATATTTCAAATTTAACCACATTCATGATTTGTCATGCGCATTATTTGCCAGTTTAAACTAATTGTTCCTACTCTTTAAAATTACTTCTTCAATCTTCATGTCTGTGTTTTTCAACCACCTTCAGGTACGGCGGGGGTTCCCCAGTCTCTGGTACCTTTTATTTTGGGGGTCATGGGCTGAAAAGGTTGACAACTACTGCTATAAAGAGTCTGATATCTAAAACTTTTTTGGTTAATATTGTTTGCATTGTTGATGATGATAATGATACCTGCCCACTGTCATACCTCTCTCTAGCTTCCACCTCAGCAGCAGCTTCTTCAGTGCTTTTCTTAACATCCTCTTCAGTGTTTGCTTCCTCTTTCCTCGTGGCGCTGGGCGATGAGGAGCTTTTGGACGACTCCTCGTTGAGCTGCAGACCTTGGATGGAACTCTGCTGGTGATGCCACGACTGGTTCCCTGCTCGGACATGAACAGGTGTGGGCCCCGGTGTGGGGGCCAAGATACTGTGGATGGGACTGTTGGTCTTCCGTAGTCCTCTTTGACTCTTGAGGCGCCCCTGGACAGGTGTCCCCCTGTGGTCCAGGCCATCCTGTTGGATGTAGCCTCCAACACCTCCAACGCCACTGCCAGCAGAGCCTTGGGACGAATGGCTGAACCAACGCCAACGGAACCTGAGGATCTGCTTCACGTCGAATTCCTTCTTGCCGGACACGGACATTCCTCCTCTAGGTTAGGAGACGAAGGCAGTGATAAGGAGAGTCCCCAAAAAACATGGAGAGCAGAGAAGAGAAGAGCCTTGGATTCAGTATTTCTGCCTCTTCTCTCTTAACGTCTCACTAGTATCATGATAATCCCCCCTCCTCCTTCTCCTTCTCCTTTTACTCCTCCGTTGTTCTTTTAGTGAAGATGGAAAGCTCTGCAGCTTTTGTTCCTGTGCCTCCCTCCAACTCTCCCTCTCTGTCTTTCCCTCCTGTGCTGCTACTGCTGATATTGCTGCTGCTGTTTCTGAGTTAATGCACATGCATGATCCCCCTCCCTCCTCTCTGCCTACACCGCTTTGCTTTCTCTCACACTCTCTCTCTCAGCTCGTCCCTCCTGAGCACACACACACACACACACACGCACACGCACACGCACACACACACACGCACACGCACACGCACACGCACAAATGCACACACACAAACAGGCTCTCAATTTTTCTCCAATTTTGTGTGTGTGTGTGTGTGTGTGTGTGTGTGTGTGTGTGTGTGTGTGTGTGTGTGTGTGTGTGTGATAACAGGGGCTGCCTGCTCTTGCTGCAAGGGGAGGGAGGGGGTATCACAGAGCCAGGGATGATGAGGTCACACCTTATCAAAGTAAATCAATGCTTGCGGAAAGAAAGGTAGATAAATCTGAATCTGCTAACATGAAAAATAAAAAAAATTAACAAATAAAGGACATGTGCAATGTTGAAAGCACGATTAAACGAAGCAAAGAGAGAATAGTTTCACACCTACACATCTGTGCAGGCATCTATCCTGACATCAAACACAATCCCAGGGGGAGATTGTCTCAACGTAGGAAGTCGAACGGAAAGAAAAAGTCTATTCAGTCAGTGTCGAAAGCAGCCTTGTTATAATAAGTGAAAAACTACATGTTGATGCACACTCAAGGTCGAAAAATCCATTAGAAAAGCCATTTTCAGTCGATCCTTGTTGGGAATAAATTCAATATGACATGAACACTGCTGTACGATAACTAAATATATAGTCGCTTGTTTCATAAAAATGACAAAAGTGGAATTGTTAACAACAGCAGCTGACATCCGAATCAGTGTACTATTCTACTGACATTTCGAGAACTGTGTCCAAAACACAACAGGTAAAAATGAATCAAAACAATTTTGCCCCTTTGTCCATGTAAGGATCCATCATTTATGCAATACAGAAGTCACTTAAAGGGGCAGTATTATATATATATAGAAAAAAAAAACTTTATAATGGTTTTGCTACAGTGATATACATCCCTTTGGCCTAATTCAGAAGGCCAAAGTTTAAAAAGTCCTGTTTCCTCCCCCCTTGTTATTCCACATTTTGTAAAAAGTCAGCGCCAAACGGGCAAGTTGGATTTTCCCCCAATAATACGTCATAAGGTGGAAACTCCTCCTCCTGATAATCCTGGCTCCACCTACCCTATAAGAATGTGAGCTCCTCCCTCTCAAACTACCTCAGAGGTAAAATAAACATAGCGAAGGCAGTTTGATATCACAGTTATATCACAGGTTATATATTTACATTCAGTATATAGATAATCCAGTATATAGATAAGCCGAAGGGCAATCACAATCAGTTTCACTTTTAGTAGACGTTATAACGCCTTGTATTGCTTTTATGGGATGATCTGACGTGTTTGTGACCCAATGCGACGCAGCAGTTGGATAAAACAACGGACTATAGTTTTAAATGGACTATTCTTGTGGTCAGTAGATGTTAGGAGGAGAAAAAAGACTGTTAATGATGTACTACTGCTTCTGCTGTGATAAACAGTGAGTAAGTTTACGCCCACTCATGCATATGTGTGAAGGCCCAAAAAAACAGCCTGTTTTTAGGAGCGCTCTGATATTGACTTTTCAAAGTCCAGAAAACAGGCAAGTTTGGGAAAATAAACCTTAAATACTATGTTGTTGGGGTTCTTAGAACAAATGAAGTTGGGTGAAAAATAGCATAATACTGGAGCTTTAAGCTGATATCCAGAGTTTCTGAGAAATCTATGTTAATGTATGATTCTTTTAACTAACTAGTCTTTTACTATGGTCTACTGCCGGTGGTCATTCATATACATTAATGTATATAAGTCCCTCCTTCGTCCTATAGACCTCTATACAAATGGAAACCATCGCTGAATGCTCCCAGCCAATAGGCTTTGACTTCCTGTTTTTGAGACTGTCAATCAAAGTGAATGTGGAACTGTGCACGGAAACAAGGCCGTGCGTCGCAACAGCAAACAGGTAAATATGATTTTGGCTCTTACCTGACCCATAGACCTATATTAATGCGACCCGATGCGACCTTGTTATGTTCCGCGATGCTCGCGCAGAAAAGTGGAGGCGTGGCTTCTGGTAGATTGCAGAGGCAGTGGGAGGAATTGAAGCTGTTTAGGGTGGGACATCGAGATGTTTTTCAGAAACTCTGGATAGCAGTTTCAAAGGTCACTTATATTAGCACATTTCCCTTTATCTGAACAAACTGATCAGCCTTTTTAAAGTGTTAGCCATAGAATTGTAACATGGTTCCACAGTTTTGTGTTTAATTGTAATTGACAGTTTGCATAGATCGTTTATGCCAATTACAATTACAAAGTCCATTATGTGAACTCAATTACAATTCAATCATGATCACAACAGCAACAAATATTTTCAGTTATAGTTAAAATTATAATTATGCCATAATTGTAATTAATTTACAATAATTGACTCCAACCCTGCTATACATTAGTGCTATGATTTAAAAAGTTGACTTGACAATGTAATGGGCTATCTATGCAAACTAGAGCATTAATGTCAATGCTGTAATATTGGTACTAAAAAATCTAGAATTCCCATCATTAAAAACCAGTGTGCATTTTTTCTAATAGACAAATTACACAATATAAAGCGATTGCACAGACAACCTGTTCTATTTATCATAAGTCAAGGACAACACAAGGCTGCCCTCACGCAACACATCAACATGTTAGGTGTCAGACTGGCACTGTTATTCCCATTATTATCCAGCATGCGACTCCCCAGTAGAGACACAAAAACGCCTTTGATCATATATTCTTAGAGTGTTCACAACAGGGAGAAAAGCTCCTTCTGTTTAACCACAACAACAACTTCTAAAATCTCCTCCTGCAGCTTTGAAAACAAATTAAATTACCAGATAAATATACATAATTGATGATTATTAAGCTGTAGAAATTATTAATAGTTATAAATCAGGCTTTTTAAAGCAGGGCTAATACTAAGTGGGATCCAGCAGCTCCTTCATCTTTTTAACCATAGAAGAAGTTACATTAGTGTGAAAACAGCATCGACTGCACTAAGCCACACGTTATACTGTATATCACACGTTTTATGTCCACCATATGGTTACAGTGAGTCCATGTTGTGTAGAGTTATCATATACTGTATATGATTATATACAGTATGATGTGTTTGGTACATAAGCATTTATGTTTTTTCTTTTACATTATTGTGTATATTACCATAGTGTTTACTTGGGAATTTTTACTTCATTCTTAAAGTGTAAAAGTCCCACATTTATTTTGCACTTTTGAATTAAGTCACATTGAAGACTTTTTTTAATTAATTTTACAAAGAAGGTTAAGCTTGTTTAATATGACATTTTATTGTCAGAGAACTTTGAATATATATTTTAATGCACCCTATTGTTTAACCACGAGAGTGAAAAGAGCTCTTTTTTTTCACTCCAGCATTGATTTTTTTTAATAAAATTGTATTTTGAGATAATAGTCACATTAAATACAAATGTCCCTTATTCATGAAGGTACACATTTTGTTTTTGTTCTCTGTTTAACCTTTTTATTTGTGTTTTATTGATCACGTCTAAACTGAAGATTGGTTGCCTCATATACACTTGAAAGCCCAACTGAAAATATCAATCAATAATAACAACAAAAAATCATACATTTCCACCATGCTCACGCCAATTAATAATACTTGAAAAGATTGTAATTTGAAAATATGTGAAAGTAGACTATGTATTATTAAGGTATGACTTTCTGTGTAGTTTTTCACCTAGCAAACTGAGTAGCTTAGCTAAGTTAAGAAAGAAAAGGTATTTATGTAATAACAGCACCCACATTTTATTCAGATAAGCTTAATTTTTTAAAAATAAAATTACTTATTTCATTAGGTCAATCTAAATGATCACATGGTTCTCACAGTGCACTCTCCTGACATTTTGCTCACAATGCAATGCATGACAGAGAGGAAAATGAAGTGGATGGGCAAAAAATGTGTAGATAAAAACGATTTTTATTTTGTAAATTCAAGCTTAAAATAATAATAATAACATTTTATTTTTTAAATTTTTATTTATATATTTATTTATTTTTCCCACAACAGTTTTTTCAGACTTTTTTGCATTTCGTCCTTGTGGGTTACCGTAGCGCAATGTGAGCCAGCCCTTTCTTTGTTTTACCCTTTGAATAGGCTATATGTGTCCCACAGGCATGTTTTATTTGCACTGTGCTGAGATGCTCATGGAAGAGTTTATTATTTTTTTAATTGTAATGTTATGTTATAAAATATGTGGTTATCTGATTTCTTAATCAGATACAGTAATTTAAGCTACTGTGAAGTAGCTGTTGCACTTTTGCTTAAACCTGGGATAAAGCTTAAAATAGTTGAATGACAGAACCTCATTTACTTTTTATTTTGGGATTGTTCTATGCATTTTTACTCTTGAGGACAATCACAGCAATAAAGTTGCACTTTTGACGATATGTCTGATGTCTGCAGTCATTTTAAGAGTATTGGAAAAAATAAATAATTGAAAATCAAATCGAAACTCAATTTTTTTTAGGCAAAATCGCCCAGCCCTAAGGTGGGGGTTTGAACATGTATGAATGACTGAACGTTGCCTTCCACTAATTTAACAACCCATCTAATAATAAGTGGTTCTTTGCCACAGCCTCATGTATGTACATTTTAAATCGAATACATAATTGCACTTTTTAATATATTATTCTAATATTTCTCTGAACTTGCTTTACTTTTGACAAATATTGCCGTCAACTTTTTCCTACTTGAGTTGGCATACAATCACAAATTCCCAAATGCGAGCCAAAGCAGAGAACTAAAATGGATACTTACTATCGTAAAAATATATAATCCAGTGAATATTTAGTTGAAATACATTTTTTTATCAATATTGTTTGAAAATTGGTTGTTTTTATTTACCATAACTGTATTTGTTTTTTGATTTCATATCATTTTAATAAAAAATACTTTTTTTATTATTTCTCTCTTTGTGTAAGGAATGAGGATGCATAGGGTTAAACTCTAACTATTGACCTACATTTATATTTTTCAGTTGTTTTCAAGCAACTTGTGTGAATAATTATTCATTTATTTATTAATGTGCACAAAACTAGTTGTTGCAACATGCAACAATGAAAATAACTGTACTCACGTTACTGTAATTGAGTTGCTTTTATGGGTACTTGTACTTTTTTGAGTATATTTCTAAATTAGTCATTTTAATTGTACTTAAGTACATTTTAAAAGAAGTGAAGTAATCAGATACTGTACTTTTCTACACCTAACTGTTACTGAGTAAATTATTATTTTTTGTTGTATATTTTTTGTTTAAAAAAATCAACAGACATTCTGAAAGTACAAAAATTTAAATAACCAGTCAACATATAACTGCATCACATCATAGTCGAACAATCAGATTAAACGTAATGCACCGCGCCAAAACAGCTTTGAATGCCAGTTATTTTAGCCTGAGAATAATTTTTATTTTGAATTCTACTCATTGGTGTTATTTTTTTTTTAAAAATAATTGTACATTTTCACAAATATTTTATTTTATACAGACTAATACAGTGCCCGTCGGAAGTATACATTCATGTGGGAGCATAAGGAGTATATTTGCGGGTGCAAAATGTGGGTGCAATTTTCCTGGTTTAATTCTATGAGACATGCGCATGATGAATGTGTTTTTTTTTTTTTTTTTTTTTTTTTTTTTATTCATTTTTATATTTTTTTTCATTTGGTGTATTTTTCTGTAATATATGTTTTTTGGAGTCATTGTGTGTGTTTTTGGAGCCTTTTGTATATTTTTGTGCATTTCTGTAGTCGTTTTGTGTACTTCCTGTATAAATATTGTTTAGTCTTTTGTTTTACGTCATTTGTGCATTTTTTGTATAATTATTGTTTTTTGTTGCATTTGTAGTGTTTTTATAGTGTAGTTTTTCGCATCTCTGTTGCCTTTTGTGTATTTTTTATATAAATCATTAGTTTTGAGTATTTTAAGTCATTTTCATATTTTTGTTGTTTGGTGTGTGTGTTTGGGGGGGGGGTGAAACCATTCTAAATTCATGCGTACCAGTCCATCCACGTGTACCTGCCTAACTTTCACTAAACTTATCTATTTTCAGTAGTTAGGTGTAGTGGCAGGTGTGACGTGAGTGAAGCTGCAGTAATCATCAGGTGGCCTTCACTATGTAACATGTAAACACTTAGATCTGACTCAGAGCGTAACACTGCCTACCACCCTATGGACGGGTCCACACACACACATCCACACATCCACACACACACACACACACACACACACACACACACACACACACACACACACACACACACACACACACACACACACAGACCTCCCTTGAATTATAGTATAGATGCCTTTGTGTAAAATGAAATTCAATTCAAATTGTGTAAGATGTGGTCTCTTTCTTTTTAGGGTTACACATGAGATGTTTACTTTATGCAAGGGAACCGTGGCTAGATTTATTACCAACAATAAACGTGAGTAACTAACTTTTACTTTGAGTACTATTTAATTTAGCTACTTTACTTGTACTTAAGTACAATTTCAATCAAGTAACAGTACTTCTACTTCAGTAGGATATAGCAATACACTGAAAAAAGTTTTCTATATAAAAAGAGGTTTCAGATAATAACCACACAATAAAAAGTTAGGTAAAATAATCAGAATCAGATCAATTAAATGATGAAAGCCAGTCAACTTTCATTCTACATTGATCAGTACAGATTAAAAACATACATGATCACCTAATCTATGGTCACATTTCAACTTCCAACAAGAATGATGCACTTTAACATGATCATTACTGCATATTTGACAATGGATAATGCATGTTGGTTTATAGATAGCAAAGTTTATCCACAACATATTGTTTTCTATATACTTTTTTCCTTACCTTTGTGCTGAAGTGGTTGACTTTCTGCTTCAAAAAGAACGACAAACAGACGATCTGTGTGGTTGTTTCCACTCGTTATTCATTGGGCTTTCTTCATGTGTTTTCCTCCTAACAGAGGAAAGAGGTACTTTCCTCCTTTAAAGGAAACTCCTCACAATTTCCTTCCTCAGCTCTACAACCGTTGCATTCAAGCAACAATAACACTGGGATCCTGTGTCCTGTCAGAGGATTTACATCCAAAAAATCACATGAGTCTACAGTGCCAATGAAGGTGTAACATTGTAATTTGTTTTAGTATAGTTTTAAAAAATAATAATAATATCACCCTTAAAACATGATTCAAGTAAAACAACAAGAAAAAGTAGAAAATGAAGTTAAAAAACAGAATAGACATGTCATGATTTATCCACTAGGTGGCAGATTTAGTTTTTTCAGCATCAGCATTCGACCCATCTAATATTATATAGGTTTTCCTCAATTCTAAGATGTTTTTTGGCAGGGGTGTCAAACTCATTTTGGTTCAGGGCCCACATAATGCCCAGTTTCATATTATTGGGCCCTAATTAAACACGTCCACTTGTGAAGGGCTGAATAACATTTATTTTAGGTGAATTTATTGTGGTTATAGATATTTGGAACTTAGATAAATGTAGTAATTTACCAAATGTCTAATGCACGTGTCAAAAATCAAGGCCTGCAGACCATTTTTGACCCATTATCAAGCGCGACTCACCCATGGGGGATGCGGGGGATGCGACACCTACACTTTCATAAAACCAAAAATTCATCCCCCTCACTTTTTACAGAGGGAATCGTTGCTGAAAATGTAATTGTCCACTTCGGTTGATTGAACGGTGATCAAGCAAATCATAGTCAGCCATTTGACAAAGCTGCAGTTCCAAGAAGGTAAACAAAAAATGAGTAACAAGTGGCAAAAAAAATGGTCCATAAGTGGCAAAAAGGTGTCAAGAAAAGAGTGAAAAGTTACTAAAAACAGCCAAAAGCAGTCCAGAGTTGCATACAAAGAGGAAATAGGTGGTATGTATTGGAGAAAAATAGCTTAAATAAGTAAAATGGGGCCATCAATAGTGAAAACGATGTGAAAAAATGTGGGACAAAAAGAAACAAAATGTCGGGGGGGAAAGGAAAGTATCACTGACTTAATAGCAGCTTTATCATGGTTTTAGTAAATAATTTGATAAACTAAATTGGGAGTCTATGGATGCACCACATTTAGAACACCCTCACTTTTAAAATAGCTGCTCCACCCCTGCCCATCTTCACATCTAAGTAAGCAGAACAAAGTAACTTTTTCACCGTAATAAATCCTTCTCATAGTCCCTGTGAGGGTAATACAAGTAATTATGGGGTGATTGGGGGTCTTTCATCTCCCCCTGCTGTCTCTGGCCAGAAAACAGCACTTACAACTTTCCATGCCTCCGACCTGGTGGCAAGATGCACTGCTTTACGACAGCCCAATACTAGCCTAATGCTAGATTATGACCAGACCCGTGGCTGCACACGGTTGTTTACAAAATCACTTCTCTCAAATTTATATCATGGCAGAGCCAGTAAAAAAAGACCTTTGTCTGAGGAACGGAGCAACTCTGTGCAGTGACAGCTCAGCAGCAACACACAGCAATCACACACACTGTCGTCGCGGCAACAGGCACGTACACACACTTGCAACCCAGCGCTTCATCAGGCAGCACACACAAATATTCATCATCCATCCATCCATCCATCCATCCATCCATCAGAGATGCTTTGTCAGCACACAAACAAACACATCACACACATTTCCACACTCCCTTCCGTATTACTCCCACATCATTCATTCATTTATTTTACTCGTGTCTCTATCTCATACTGTTCACATGGTCACATGGGACTGTATGTGTGAAAGCACCCTTAGTCACTGATGTAGTAGGATTTTTCAGTGATCGTTGCTACTTTCTTGGGAGAGCAAAGATGCGCATGTAGCTGTGGGGTGGGGCAGGCGGTGGAGGGTGCGGAGTGTTTACAACAGTGACATAACAAAAGGGATCTTTAGGGGGAGCGCTAAGTGCAAGTTACTTAGTTCTGCTTTAAGATGGAAATTTCCTGTTAAAACAGGATTTCTGAATTAAAACCTTTTAATCTAATGTTTTAGCATCACTGCTTTGCTTTAGAGCAGATTCTTTTTTAACTGTAAGTACGTAGTCATTTACATTGATTAAGGTCATCATAGGGCATGTGGTGAAATTTGTGTCATTTCCTTAATAATAATGCTTGGATTATTGTAGTTTGGGCTCATTGTTATCTGAGAGGTATGTTATCCCTAATAAAATTAGTCTGACACTTAAAGCTGATATCCGAAGTTTCTGAGAAATCTATGTTTATGTATGATTCTTTTGAAATGTGAAAAAATACCTAGCTTTACTATGGTCTACTGCCGGTGGTCATTCATATACATGTAACCCACAGAAACATGTTGATGCATTGATAAAGTTCATAAGGTATGTTACAGTTTAAAAATAACAAGTTTAATATATTATATAAATATGGGTAAACAATACTTTCGTTCTGTTTTAAAAACACTTCATAACTATTAAAAGTACCCAAGTATAAGTTAAAAACATGTAAAGTATAGATGCTTTTGGTGATTTAATTTTTGTTTTATTGAGAAGAGCTAGAAGGAAGTGCTGCGTATACAACTGGATCTGATGGGCGTATTGCTTTGATCACTTCCAGAGCTGGCACCTTTAAACTCTCCATGATCCTTCTCCTTTTGTCTTTGTCAGAGCCATCACTTTTCTCAACCATCAGGTAACCTTGATCCAGCCATTAGTCAAAAAGTTCCTCTCCAGCCAGAGTAGGTACAATACCCGAAAAGACGCGCAGTAGGCGATACGCACCGCTGTCCTTAGCAGGTTTGTTTATCTTTTCTATCAGATCAGCAACCACACGAATGAGAGAGTCTTCAGGAGAAGGGGTATGCTGTGACTCAGTGAACAGAGCTTGTACATCATTCAAGTTTTTTTTCCCTCCGTCTGTAAAAGAGCATTCAGTTTGATGTTAAAATCATTATGAGGATTGGGCTTACCGAGGAGGCCCTTACCTAGTATAGTGGGTAAAGGTGGGCTACATACATTAATGTATATAAGTCCCTACTTCAAACTATAGACCCCTATACAAATGGAAACGATCGCAGAGTGCGCCCAGCCAATAGGCTTTGACTTCCTGTTTTTGAGACTGTCAATAAAAGTGAATGCGGAACTGTGCACGAAAACAAGGCCGTGCATCACAACAGCAAACAGATAAATATGATTTTGGCTCTTACCTGACCCATAGACCTATATCAATGTGACCCAATGTTCCGCGATGCGCATGTAGAAAAGTAGAGGCATGGCTTCTGGCAGATTACGGAGGCAGGGGGAGGAAGTGGAGCTGTTGAAGGCAGGACATCGAGATGTTTCTCAGAGACGAACAGTTTTAATGAAATTTTCACTTTGAGCAAAACCATCTCATGGGTCAAACTATATGCTATGGTGGGCCAGATTTGGGCTGCGCGCCTTAAGTTCGACAGCCTTTCTCCATTGTATCTGGCACAAAAAATGACATTAGTAAGAAATCCTTTCAATCCTAAATACATTTTTACTGTGATTCAAAAGGTGTGGTTGCATTCAGCACAAATAAATGCAAATTAGTGTTAGTGTTCATGTAAACTTTGGGATACATAATTTAAAGGCTTTCTCATATTTTCTAGATATAGAATAATTGTGGTCAGACTTATGCTCCTTCCACTTACAGTCAACCATTAACAGAGTTAGAGGTGCAACAGGCCAAGGCCTAGCACAACACCATCTCCAGTATGCATTCATTTGTTTTTTGCCTGTTTTATGGAGTTAAATTCATGTTGTAACCTCAAAAAGACACAAACTCACACCAAATGAAAGAGTGCCAAAAGTCACATGACAGTTGACAAAAAAAATCCCTCAAGTATGCAATTCTACAATGACCAAAAAAAAAAAAAAATCCACTTCAAGGATAATTTAAAACATGTTCTTAGCATGTGTAAAAGTTTTTAAGTATGGTACAAATAAAACCCTTCAAGTACAAAAACAAATTACTGAGCAAAAAACTGTCACGTGACTTTTGGCACTAATTTTTCACCTTGCAGATCTACTTTCTAAGAAATGTATTGTTTTGTATCTAAATGATTGTTTTGGTAATTGTAGAAATGTTTATGTGTGCCAAACACATAGGTACACTTCTTATTTGCAACACTGAGTTCGTTTGCAAATTGTTGGGGGAGTAAAACATTTCGTTTGTTAGGTTTTGGCATGTTTTTAACTCCGAACTGTAGCTCCTGGAAGAAATTGAACTTAGGTATGACATGGATTCCTATCTAAAACTGCATGTCTCACATCGACATCAATGAGCTTTCCCTGATGCTGGATTTCTTTTTCTTTTTCTTTATACATTGACTATTGGATACTTTAACTCCGATAAGAACTGTCGATTTTCAGACATTCTATTTGCTGACTGTTGTATCCAGGACATATACATACCTGTCAAGTATCCCGTTTTGGCCAGGAAACTCCCGTATTTTACCCCTCTTTCTCGCCATCTTCCCGTATTAGTATTTTCCCGTAAATATCCCGTATTTTAATGTAATAATAATTAAAAGATGCCTTACTAAACTGAACGCTGTCACTAGCCTCACGAGAACTGCACCTGAAATGGCCTGAGTGGCAGTTCTCGCGAGATTAGTGCTGACAGCGGCAAAAAACCCGGAAACAACTCAGAAGAGAGATGAATGAATGAAGACATTCCGGCAAAAAAAACAAAGAACTCATATAAATACGTTGTGAAATGTGACAGAGTTTATCTTCCTAAAGAGCAGGAGGATGGGACACAATTACACATTCTGTTAGATTAATAACTGAGATTTTAGCGTCTCCACGGGGAAGGAACGATGTAAAGCAACATGAAAAATCAGCCAATCATAAGCGCCGCAAATATACAGTCCTTTCAAAAAGTGTTAAAGAATGTAAAGTCTGTAACACATCTGAATAATAAGTCATTAGTGAATACCAGAGAACCACATGAGTGAGCATGAGAAATTATAAGAAAATATGTAATGAAAATAAATAAATATGCAATGTGTGGACTTGTATATACTTGTCAACAAAGGTAGGTCTACCAGATTCTAATCACATAATTGTATTTAGTAAGTGGTTGAAAAGTGGGTATTTTAGAATTCTTGTACACTTGTCTTAAAATATAAGAAATTCTGGAGCTTGGTTGGGGTGGTGGGACGTCTACTAGCGGTCGCCTGAAATTGTCCCTTATTTACAAATCCAAAACTTGACAGGTATGCATATATGTGGAGTGGTTAGGAAAAATCTAAAAATCAAAAGTCAAAGGTGATAGCAATATTATTTCTGTTATAAGATATGAGCATCTAAACATCATGTACCATTGGGTATTAATACACTGCAAGCAAACAAAATATATCAATAATGCATACCCTCAGTTTTTGCAATAAGTCTGTATTTCTCCATCTTCTAAATATAAACATAAAAAAACTTGCCATACACAAAACATAATCCTTAGAAATATTTTATTTTGTTAGTTGCACAGAAAAAATAACCCAAAAAATTATTCTCCATAATATCTGTTCATTCTGACAATAAAAACATGTTTGTGGAAATGAAAAAAAAAGACAATGAAGTAACTGTTTATTTAAGCATCATTAACGTAAGCAATAAGGTCAACAAGGAGACACTGACATGAATGTAGAACTTATCTGTTAAAAACATAGTATTTTTTAGAAAGCAAAATAGATAAAAGGAAAAATT
The DNA here is from genome assembly GCF_900634775.1 of Gouania willdenowi. NCBI lineage: Eukaryota > Metazoa > Chordata > Actinopteri > Blenniiformes > Gobiesocidae > Gouania > Gouania willdenowi. The sequence goes on from NC_041053.1 coordinate 12,001,540, forward strand.
TGTTGTAAATGACAGAAATTAGGAAAACGCTTGCACAAGTACAAATAGCACTTGATCATATTTCCAAACAATGATTGTCTTTGCAATTATGGTATATACACACAACAGAATCACTCTGTAGAATGTGATGTGATACAAGTTGCCAGTTCTATGTTGCGTTAATAGTTTTCCACACTGCTTACATAATATAAAGGTTTGAAAAAAAAATATTTTATTTGCGCAAAAACCTGTAACTGTTTATATGTGAATATTTGTAAAGGTTCCTTCTCTTTAACTATCAGCAATAGAACGATCGATAGAAATATACCACATAATTCTGAATAGTCATTCTATAGGCAATGTGACACAATAGCAAACTCAGAATTTTGTGAGATGGCACAATTTCAATAAATCTGATCTATGTACAAAAAAGACAATATTTAATATAATACAAATTTATCTTATTTACATTTCAAAAGGGATTTTACACAATCTTAAGCTCTCATTTATCGATGACTCATTTAAAAAATAAAAAAAAATCCTAGACAAATAGAGAAGGCTGTGTTTGTTCTCTACAGTCTAAAGGACATTTTTAGTTTTGTATATTTAAAAAATATGTGAAGTTGTGCATATGTTATTCAGGATTGAATATAATTCATTCAAAAATCACTTATTTGGTGAAACAGAAAATTCCACCTTTGGGAACTTGAGAGCAGCCTTTGTTCCACTGTCATTGCTAGAGGATGAAGATAGTCTGGTTTTTTTTGAGGACTGAGACACACCCGCACTCCCTTCTACACTTGCTTGACTGTCATCTCCTAGTGTCACTTCGTACGAGCCTTTTGACTTTGAACCAAAACCTCCAAATGTACCAAACTTCAACTTGCCTTTCTTTCCTTTGCCCTTGCCTTCTCCCATGTCTAATGAAATGTCTACACTTTCAGCTTCTAAATGAGATGAAGTGGAATGAACACCATGCAGTCCCTCATCACTGATGGAAGAAGATGGATGTCTTGATGTTTTGAATAAATCTAATGAGGCCGATTTGCTTTTAGCCGAGACGCTCACCCCTGGGTCACCCAATCCTCTATTAGAACTGAACTCAGTTTCTGGCCCACGAAGATCACCTGCACTGCTGCCCTTTGCTTTGGATTTGCCAAATAATTTTGTCATCTTCACTTTTACTTTGCCTTCACTCTGGCTTATTTCTGGACTTGAGACTTTAACATGAGGTGGACTGACTTGATAACTCAGCGATGGAGACTGTAGGTCTATGCTTCCACTGGCTGAATCAATTTGTCCTTGAGGGAGAACACCAGCAAATTTGGGTATTTTTAGTTTAGGAAAGGATATTGAACTATGTGGGTATTGGAGACTTCCCTCTGACAGATTAGCATTTAATTCTGCTCCAACCTTTGCACGTGCTCCAGGGACTTTCAATGTAATACCTGGGGCACCATATTGAACACTTCCACTACCAGTGCCAGAACCAGTAGAGGTCAAACTCATAGATGGCAAGTCCATGTCCAGTGATTCATTACTTTTTACTTTTGGAGATTTTATATCTAATTCAACATCAGGAAAATGTAGCTTCCCAAAACGTGATTTTTTGCCTTTTGTTCCTTTGAGATGAACACCGGAAGCCTCTGCATTCAAACCAATTGGAGCAAAATCCAAATTTGCATCGGGCCGCTTTGACTTTACTTTAGGAAGTTTAAACTTTCCTTTTTTTCCTTTTACAGTCACATCCATGTCCGGGGTATTAAGACTTGCCTCAGTATCTGGTAAAGTCAGATCTGCTTTGACAGTACTGACTCCCAAACCACCCTTTGGTAACGTAGTAATCAACTCTGAACCTTCGCCTTTGGGAAACTTCATATCAAATCTGGGACCCTTAAATTTAGGAAATTTAACTCCAGTTTTTTCTAGGTCGAGAGAAATGCCACCTTTTGGACCTTTAAGATCTCCTTCTGAGTAAGAAAATGATCCAAAATCAATGGATGGAACTTTAATATCAACATCTGGTACTTTCATGTCACCTTCTATTTTTGGTGCTGAAAGGTTCATATCACCTTCATTTTTGGACCCTTTCAAATTAAAATCTACATCTGGCATGGATATCCTGGGTCCCGATATGTTTGGCATCTGGATTTTGGGGCTTTTGATGTTACCACTAAGACTTTCAATATCAATCTTGGGTCCCTTCATGTCCAGTTCTGGTGCTTTGATGTCAATATCACCTTTTGGGAGGTTCAGATCAATATCTGGACCTTCCAATTTTTGCCCTGACATTACAAATGATGGCATTTTAAACTTTGGCATTTTGAAACCACCTTTAGGAGCATCAATGTCAACATCTGGAACCTCAATCTCAACTTCTGGACCTCTGATGTCACCTTTAACTTTGGGACTTGAAACATCCAAATCTCCCTTAACTTTTGGACCTTTGAGTTTAATGTCAAAATCGGGCATCGTTGGTCCTTTTAGGGTTGGTATTTTAAATGTATGTCCTTTCAGTTTTGCATCTGGACCTTCAATGTCAACATCAGGTGCTTTTAAATCAATGTTTGCTTTGGGCAAGTTTATGTCAACATCTTGGCCCTCCAGTTTTGGAGCTTTGAAGCCAAAAGATGGCATCTTGATTTTTGGAATTTCAAATCCTCCTTTTGGTCCTTCAATATCAATGGATGGACTTTGAATGTCAAGATCTGGTATATTAATGTCACCTTCTATCTTTGGGGCTGAAAGGTTCATATCACCTTTAATTTTGGACCCTTTCAAATTAACATCCACATCTGGCATCGACATTTTAGGCATATGGAACTTTGGCCCCTTGATCTTCCCACTCGGAATCTCAATATCGATCTTTGGTGCTTTTAGATCTACTTCTGGTGCTTTAATGTCAACATGACCTTTTGGGAGGCTCACATCAATATCTGGACCTTCCAATTTTTGCCCTGGCATTCCAAATGATGGCATTTTAAACTTTGGCATTTTGAAACCACCTTTAGGAGCATCAATGTCAAAATCTGGACCCTCAATCTCAACTTCTGGACCTCCGAAGTCACCTTTAACTTTGGGAAGTGAAACATCCAAATCTCCCTTAACTTTTGGACCTTTGAGTTTAATGTCAAAATCGGGCATCGTTGGTCCTTTTAGGGTTGGTATTTTAAATGTATGTCCTTTCAGGTGTGCATCTGGACCTTCAATGTCAACATCAGGTGCTTTGAAATCAATGTTTGCTTTGGGCAAGTTTATATCAACATCTTGGCCCTCCAGCTTTTCACCTTTGAAGCCAAAAGATGGCATTTTAATTTTTGGCATTTCAAATCCTCCTTTTGGGCCTTCAATATCAATGGATGGACTTTGAATGTCAAGATCTGGTATATTAATGTCACCTTCTATCTTTGGGGCTGAAAGGTTCATATCACCTTTAATTTTGGACCCTTTCAAATTAACATCCACATCTGGCATCGACATTTTAGGCATATGGAACTTTGGCCCCTTGATCTTCCCACTCGGAATCTCAATATCAATCTTTGGTGCTTTTAGATCTACTTCTGGTGCTTTAATGTCAACATGACCTTTTGGGAGGCTCACATCAATATCTGGACCTTCCAATTTTTTCCCTGGCATTCCAAATGATGGCATTTTAAACTTTGGCATTTTGAAACCACCTTTAGGAGCATCAATGTCAAAATCTGGACCCTCAATCTCAACTTCTGGACCTCCGAAGTCACCTTTAACTTTAGGAAGTGAAACATCCAAATCTCCCTTAACTTTTGGACCTTTGAGTTTAATGTCAAAATCGGGCATCGTTGGTCCTTTTAGGGTTGGTATTTTAAATGTATGTCCTTTCAGGTGTGCATCTGGACCTTCAATGTCAACATCAGGTGCTTTGAAATCAATGTTTGCTTTGGGCAAGTTTATGTCAACATCTTGGCCCTCCAGCTTTTCACCTTTGAAGCCAAAAGATGGCATTTTAATTTTTGGCATTTCAAATCCTCCTTTTGGGCCTTCAATATCAATGGATGGACTTTGAATGTCAAGATCTGGTATATTAATGTCACCTTCTATCTTTGGGGCTGAAAGGTTCATATCACCTTTAATTTTGGACCCTTTCAAATTAACATCCACATCTGGCATCGACATTTTAGGCATATGGAACTTTGGCCCCTTGATCTTCCCACTCGGAATCTCAATATCAATCTTTGGTGCTTTTAGATCTACTTCTGGTGCTTTAATGTCAACATGACCTTTTGGGAGGCTCACATCAATATCTGGACCTTCCAATTTTTGCCCTGGCATTCCAAATGATGGCATTTTAAACTTTGGCATTTTGAAACCACCTTTAGGAGCATCAATGTCAATATCTGGACCCTCAATCTCAACTTCTGGACCTCCGAAGTCACCTTTAACTTTGGGAAGTGAAACATCCAAATCTCCCTTAACTTTTGGACCTTTGAGTTTAATGTCAAAATCGGGCATCGTTGGTCCTTTTAGGGTTGGTATTTTAAATGTATGTCCTTTCAGGTGTGCATCTGGACCTTCAATGTCAACATCAGGTGCTTTGAAATCAATGTTTGCTTTGGGCAAGTTTATGTCAACATCTTGGCCCTCCAGCTTTTCACCTTTGAAGCCAAAAGATGGCATTTTAATTTTTGGCATTTCAAATCCTCCTTTTGGTCCTTCAATATCAATGGATGGACTTTGAATGTCAAGATCTGGTATATTAATGTCACCTTCTATCTTTGGGGCTGAAAGGTTCATATCACCTTTAATTTTGGACCCTTTCAAATTAACATCCACATCAGGCATCGACATTTTAGGCATATGGAACTTTGGCCCCTTGATCTTCCCACTCGGAATCTCAATATCAATCTTTGGTGCTTTTAGATCTACTTCTGGTGCTTTAATGTCAACATCACCTTTTGGGAGGCTCACATCAATATCTGGACCTTCCAATTTTTTCCCTGTCATTCCAAATGATGGCATTTTAAACTTTGGCATTTTGAAACCACCTTTAGGAGCATCAATGTCAATATCTGGACCCTCAATCTCAACTTCTGGACCTCCGAAGTCACCTTTAACTTTGGGAAGTGAAACATCCAAATCTCCCTTAACTTTTGGACCTTTGAGTTTAATGTCAAAATCGGGCATCGTTGGTCCTTTTAGGGTTGGTATTTTAAATGTATGTCCTTTCAGGTGTGCATCTGGACCTTCAATGTCAACATCAGGTGCTTTGAAATCAATTTTTGCTTTGGGCAAGTTTATGTCAACATCTTGGCCCTCCAGCTTTTCACCTTTGAAGCCAAAAGATGGCATTTTAATTTTTGGCATTTCAAATCCTCCTTTTGGTCCTTCAATATCAATGGATGGACTTTGAATGTCAAGATCTGGTATATTAATGTCACCTTCTATCTTTGGGGCTGAAAGGTTCATATCACCTTTAATTTTGGACCCTTTCAAGTTAACATCCACATCTGGCATCGACATTTTAGGCATATGGAACTTTGGCCCCTTGATCTTCCCACTCGGAATCTCAATATCAATCTTTGGTGCTTTTAGATCTACTTCTGGTGCTTTAATGTCAACATCACCTTTTGGGAGGCTCACATCAATATCTGGACCTTCCAATTTTTGCCCTGGCATTCCAAATGATGGCATTTTAAACTTTGGCATTTTGAAACCACCTTTAGGAGCATCAATGTCAATATCTGGACCCTCAATCTCAACTTCTGGACCTCCGAAGTCACCTTTAACTTTGGGAAGTGAAACATCCAAATCTCCCTTAACTTTTGGACCTTTGAGTTTAATGTCAAAATCGGGCATCGTTGGTCCTTTTAGGGTTGGTATTTTAAATGTATGTCCTTTCAGGTGTGCATCTGGACCTTCAATGTCAACATCAGGTGCTTTGAAATCAATGTTTGCTTTGGGCAAGTTTATGTCAACATCTTGGCCCTCCAGCTTTTCACCTTTGAAGCCAAAAGATGGCATTTTGATTTTTGGCATTTCAAATCCTCCTTTTGGGACTTCAATGTCAATGGATGGACTTTGAATGTCAAGATCTGGTATATTAATGTCACCTTCTATCTTTGGGGCTGAAAGGTTCATATCACCTTTAATTTTGGACCCTTTCAAATTAACATCCACATCAGGCATCGACATTTTAGGCATATGGAACTTTGGCCCCTTGATCTTCCCACTCGGAATCTCAATATCAATCTTTGGTGCTTTTAGATCTACTTCTGGTGCTTTAATGTCAACATGACCTTTTGGGAGGCTCACATCAATATCTGGACCTTCCAATTTTTTCCCTGGCATTCCAAATGATGGCATTTTAAACTTTGGCATTTTGAAACCACCTTTAGGAGCATCAATGTCAATATCTGGACCCTCAATCTCAACTTCTGGACCTCCGAAGTCACCTTTAACTTTGGGAAGTGAAACATCCAAATCTCCCTTAACTTTTGGACCTTTGAGTTTAATGTCAAAATCGGGCATCGTTGGTCCTTTTAGGGTTGGTATTTTAAATGTATGTCCTTTCAGGTGTGCATCTGGACCTTCAATGTCAACATCAGGTGCTTTGAAATCAATGTTTGCTTTGGGCAAGTTTATGTCAACATCTTGGCCCTCCAGCTTTTCACCTTTGAAGCCAAAAGATGGCATTTTAATTTTTGGCATTTCAAATCCTCCTTTTGGGCCTTTAATATCAATGGATGGACTTTGAATGTCAAGATCTGGTATATTAATGTCACCTTTTATCTTTGGGGTTGAAAGGTTCATATCACCTTTAATTTTGGAACCTTTCAAATTAACATCCACATCAGGCATCGACATTTTAGGCATATGGAACTTTGGCCCCTTGATCTTCCCACTCGGAATCTCAATATCAATCTTTGGTGCTTTTAGATCTACTTCTGGTGCTTTAATGTTAACATGACCTTTTGGGAGGCTCACATCAATATCTGGACCTTCCAATTTTTTCCCTGTCATTCCAAATGATGGCATTTTAAACTTTGGCATTTTGAAACCACCTTTAGGAGCATCAATGTCAAAATCTGGACCCTCAATCTCAACTTCTGGACCTCCGAAGTCACCTTTAACTTTGGGAAGTGAAACATCCAAATCTCCCTTAACTTTTGGACCTTTGAGTTTAATGTCAAAATCGGGCATCGTTGGTCCTTTTAGGGTTGGTATTTTAAATGTATGTCCTTTCAGGTGTGCATCTGGACCTTCAATGTCGACATCAGGTGCTTTGAAATCAATGTTTGCTTTGGGCAAGTTTATGTCAACATCTTGGCCCTCCAGCTTTTCACCTTTGAAGCCAAAAGATGGCATTTTAATTTTTGGCATTTCAAATCCTCCTTTTGGGCCTTCAATATCAATGGATGGACTTTGAATGTCAAGATCTGGTATATTAATGTCACCTTTTATCTTTGGGGCTGAAAGGTTCATATCACCTTTAATTTTGGACCCTTTCAAATTAACATCCACATCTGGCATCGACATTTTAGGCATATGGAACTTTGGCCCCTTGATCTTCCCACTCGGAATCTCAATATCAATCTTTGGTGCTTTTAGATCTACTTCTGGTGCTTTAATGTCAACATGACCTTTTGGGAGGCTCACATCAATATCTGGACCTTCCAATTTTTTCCCTGTCATTCCAAATGATGGCATTTTAAACTTTGGCATTTTGAAACCACCTTTAGGAGCATCAATGTCAAAATCTGGACCCTCAATCTCAACTTCTGGACTTCCGAAGTCACCTTTAACTTTGGGAAGTGAAACATCCAAATCTCCCTTAACTTTTGGACCTTTGAGTTTAATGTCAAAATCGGGCATCGTTGGTCCTTTTAGGGTTGGTATTTTAAATGTATGTCCTTTCAGGTGTGCATCTGGACCTTCAATGTCGACATCAGGTGCTTTGAAATCAATGTTTGCTTTGGGCAAGTTTATGTCAACATCTTGGCCCTCCAGCTTTTCACCTTTGAAGCCAAAAGATGGCATTTTAATTTTTGGCATTTCAAATCCTCCTTTTGGGCCTTCAATATCAATGGATGGACTTTGAATGTCAAGATCTGGTATATTAATGTCACCTTTTATCTTTGGGGCTGAAAGGTTCATATCACCTTTAATTTTGGACCCTTTCAAATTAACATCCACATCTGGCATCGACATTTTAGGCATATGGAACTTTGGCCCCTTGATCTTCCCACTCGGAATCTCAATATCAATCTTTGGTGCTTTTAGATCTACTTCTGGTGCTTTAATGTCAACATGACCTTTTGGGAGGCTCACATCAATATCTGGACCTTCCAATTTTTTCCCTGGCATTCCAAATGATGGCATTTTAAACTTTGGCATTTTGAAACCACCTTTAGGAGCATCAATGTCAAAATCTGGACCCTCAATCTCAACTTCTGGACCTCCGAAGTCACCTTTAACTTTGGGAAGTGAAACATCCAAATCTCCCTTAACTTTTGGACCTTTGAGTTTAATGTCAAAATCGGGCATTGTTGGTCCTTTTAGGGTTGGTATTTTAAATGTATGTCCTTTCAGGTGTGCATCTGGACCTTCAATGTCAACATCAGGTGCTTTGAAATCAATGTTTGCTTTGGGCAAGTTTATGTCAACATCTTGGCCCTCCAGCTTTTCACCTTTGAAGCCAAAAGATGGCATTTTAATTTTTGGCATTTCAAATCCTCCTTTTGGGCCTTCAATATCAATGGATGGACTTTGAATGTCAAGATCTGGTATATTAATGTCACCTTCTATCTTTGGGGCTGAAAGGTTCATATCACCTTTAATTTTGGACCCTTTCAAATTAACATCCACATCTGGCATCGACATTTTAGGCATATGGAACTTTGGCCCCTTGATCTTCCCACTCGGAATCTCAATATCAATCTTTGGTGCTTTTAGATCTACTTCTGGTGCTTTAATGTCAACATCACCTTTTGGGAGGCTCACATCAATATCTGGACCTTCCAATTTTTTCCCTGGCATTCCAAATGATGGCATTTTAAACTTTGGCATTTTGAAACCACCTTTAGGAGCATCAATGTCAAAATCTGGACCCTCAATCTCAACTTCTGGACCTCCGAAGTCACCTTTAACTTTGGGAAGTGAAACATCCAAATCTCCCTTAACTTTTGGACCTTTGAGTTTAATGTCAAAATCGGGCATTGTTGGTCCTTTTAGGGTTGGTATTTTAAATGTATGTCCTTTCAGGTGTGCATCTGGACCTTCAATGTCAACATCAGGTGCTTTGAAATCAATGTTTGCTTTGGGCAAGTTTATGTCAACATCTTGGCCCTCCAGCTTTTCACCTTTGAAGCCAAAAGATGGCATTTTAATTTTTGGCATTTCAAATCCTCCTTTTGGGCCTTCAATATCAATGGATGGACTTTGAATGTCAAGATCTGGTATATTAATGTCACCTTCTATCTTTGGGGCTGAAAGGTTCATATCACCTTTAATTTTGGACCCTTTCAAATTCACATCCACATCTGGCATCGACATTTTAGGCATATGGAACTTTGGCCCCTTGATCTTCCCACTCGGAATCTCAATATCAATCTTTGGTGCTTTTAGATCTACTTCTGGTGCTTTAATGTCAACATCACCTTTTGGGAGGCTCACATCAATATCTGGACCTTCCAATTTTTTCCCTGGCATTCCAAATGATGGCATTTTAAACTTTGGCATTTTGAAACCACCTTTAGGAGCATCAATGTCAAAATCTGGACCCTCAATCTCAACTTCTGGACCTCCGAAGTCACCTTTAACTTTGGGAAGTGAAACATCCAAATCTCCCTTAACTTTTGGACCTTTGAGTTTAATGTCAAAATCGGGCATCGTTGGTCCTTTTAGGGTTGGTATTTTAAATGTATGTCCTTTCAGGTGTGCATCTGGACCTTCAATGTCAACATCAGGTGCTTTGAAATCAATGTTTGCTTTGGGCAAGTTTATGTCAACATCTTGGCCCTCCAGCTTTTCACCTTTGAAGCCAAAAGATGGCATTTTAATTTTTGGCATTTCAAATCCTCCTTTTGGGCCTTCAATATCAATGGATGGACTTTGAATGTCAAGATCTGGTATATTAATGTCACCTTCTATCTTTGGGGCTGAAAGGTTCATATCACCTTTAATTTTGGACCCTTTCAAATTAACATCCACATCTGGCATCGACATTTTAGGCATATGGAACTTTGGCCCCTTGATCTTCCCACTCGGAATCTCAATATCAATCTTTGGTGCTTTTAGATCTACTTCTGGTGCTTTAATGTCAACATGACCTTTTGGGAGGCTCACATCAATATCTGGACCTTCCAATTTTTTCCCTGGCATTCCAAATGATGGCATTTTAAACTTTGGCATTTTGAAACCACCTTTAGGAGCATCAATGTCAAAATCTGGACCCTCAATCTCAACTTCTGGACCTCCGAAGTCACCTTTAACTTTGGGAAGTGAAACATCCAAATCTCCCTTAACTTTTGGACCTTTGAGTTTAATGTCAAAATCGGGCATCGTTGGTCCTTTTAGGGTTGGTATTTTAAATGTATGTCCTTTCAGGTGTGCATCTGGACCTTCAATGTCAACATCAGGTGCTTTGAAATCAATGTTTGCTTTGGGCAAGTTTATGTCAACATCTTGGCCCTCCAGCTTTTCACCTTTGAAGCCAAAAGATGGCATTTTAATTTTTGGCATTTCAAATCCTCCTTTTGGGCCTTCAATATCAATGGATGGACTTTGAATGTCAAGATCTGGTATATTAATGTCACCTTCTATCTTTGGGGCTGAAAGGTTCATATCACCTTTAATTTTGGACCCTTTCAAATTCACATCCACATCTGGCATCGACATTTTAGGCATATGGAACTTTGGCCCCTTGATCTTCCCACTCGGAATCTCAATATCAATCTTTGGTGCTTTTAGATCTACTTCTGGTGCTTTAATGTCAACATGACCTTTTGGGAGGCTCACATCAATATCTGGACCTTCCAATTTTTTCCCTGTCATACCAAATGATGGCATTTTAAACTTTGGCATTTTGAAACCACCTTTAGGAGCATCAATGTCAAAATCTGGACCCTCAATCTCAACTTCTGGACCTCCGAAGTCACCTTTAACTTTGGGAAGTGAAACATCCAAATCTCCCTTAACTTTTGGACCTTTGAGTTTAATGTCAAAATCGGGCATCGTTGGTCCTTTTAGGGTTGGTATTTTAAATGTATGTCCTTTCAGGTGTGCATCTGGACCTTCAATGTCAACATCAGGTGCTTTGAAATCAATGTTTGCTTTGGGCAAGTTTATGTCAACATCTTGGCCCTCCAGCTTTTCACCTTTGAAGCCAAAAGATGGCATTTTAATTTTTGGCATTTCAAATCCTCCTTTTGGTCCTTCAATATCAATGGATGGACTTTGAATGTCAAGATCTGGTATATTAATGTCACCTTCTATCTTTGGGGCTGAAAGGTTCATATCACCTTTAATTTTGGACCCTTTCAAATTAACATCCACATCTGGCATCGACATTTTAGGCATATGGAACTTTGGCCCCTTGATCTTCCCACTCGGAATCTCAATATCAATCTTTGGTGCTTTTAGATCTACTTCTGGTGCTTTAATGTCAACATCACCTTTTGGGAGGCTCACATCAATATCTGGACCTTCCAATTTTTTCGCTGGCATTCCAAATGATGGCATTTTAAACTTTGGCATTTTGAAACCACCTTTAGGAGCATCAATGTCAATATCTGGACCCTCAATCTCAACTTCTGGACCTCCGAAGTCACCTTTAACTTTGGGAAGTGAAACATCCAAATCTCCCTTAACTTTTGGACCTTTGAGTTTAATGTCAAAATCGGGCATCGTTGGTCCTTTTAGGGTTGGTATTTTAAATGTATGTCCTTTCAGGTGTGCATCTGGACCTTCAATGTCAACATCAGGTGCTTTGAAATCAATGTTTGCTTTGGGCAAGTTTATGTCAACATCTTGGCCCTCCAGCTTTTCACCTTTGAAGCCAAAAGATGGCATTTTAATTTTTGGCATTTCAAATCCTCCTTTTGGTCCTTCAATATCAATGGATGGACTTTGAATGTCAAGATCTGGTATATTAATGTCACCTTCTATCTTTGGGGCTGAAAGGTTCATATCACCTTTAATTTTGGACCCTTTCAAATTAACATCCACATCTGGCATCGACATTTTAGGCATATGGAACTTTGGCCCCTTGATCTTCCCACTCGGAATCTCAATATCAATCTTTGGTGCTTTTAGATCTACTTCTGGTGCTTTAATGTCAACATCACCTTTTGGGAGGCTCACATCAATATCTGGACCTTCCAATTTTTTCCCTGGCATTCCAAATGATGGCATTTTAAACTTTGGCATTTTGAAACCACCTTTAGGAGCATCAATGTCAATATCTGGACCCTCAATCTCAACTTCTGGACCTCCGAAGTCACCTTTAACTTTGGGAAGTGAAACATCCAAATCTCCCTTAACTTTTGGACCTTTGAGTTTAATGTCAAAATCGGGCATCGTTGGTCCTTTTAGGGTTGGTATTTTAAATGTATGTCCTTTCAGGTGTGCATCTGGACCTTCAATGTCAACATCAGGTGCTTTGAAATCAATGTTTGCTTTGGGCAAGTTTATGTCAACATCTTGGCCCTCCAGCTTTTCACCTTTGAAGCCAAAAGATGGCATTTTAATTTTTGGCATTTCAAATCCTCCTTTTGGTCCTTCAATATCAATGGATGGACTTTGAATGTCAAGATCTGGTATATTAATGTCACCTTCTATCTTTGGGGCTGAAAGGTTCATATCACCTTTAATTTTGGACCCTTTCAAATTAACATCCACATCTGGCATCGACATTTTAGGCATATGGAACTTTGGCCCCTTGATCTTCCCACTCGGAATCTCAATATCAATCTTTGGTGCTTTTAGATCTACTTCTGGTGCTTTAATGTCAACATCACCTTTTGGGAGGCTCACATCAATATCTGGACCTTCCAATTTTTTTGCTGGCATTCCAAATGATGGCATTTTAAACTTTGGCATTTTGAAACCACCTTTAGGAGCATCAATGTCAATATCTGGACCCTCAATCTCAACTTCTGGACCTCCGAAGTCACCTTTAACTTTGGGAAGTGAAACATCCAAATCTCCCTTAACTTTTGGACCTTTGAGTTTAATGTCAAAATCGGGCATTGTTGGTCCTTTTAGGGTTGGTATTTTAAATGTATGTCCTTTCAGGTGTGCATCTGGACCTTCAATGTCAACATCAGGTGCTTTGAAATCAATTTTTGCTTTGGGCAAGTTTATGTCAACATCTTGGCCCTCTAGCTTTTCACCTTTGAAGCCAAAAGATGGCATTTTAATTTTTGGCATTTCAAATCCTCCTTTTGGTCCTTCAATATCAATGGATGGACTTTGAATGTCAAGATCTGGTATATTAATGTCACCTTCTATCTTTGGGGCTGAAAGGTTCATATCACCTTTAATTTTGGACCCTTTCAAATTAACATCCACATCTGGCATCGACATTTTAGGCATATGGAACTTTGGCCCCTTGATCTTCCCACTCGGAATCTCAATATCAATCTTTGGTGCTTTTAGATCTACTTCTGGTGCTTTAATGTCAACATCACCTTTTGGGAGGCTCACATCAATATCTGGACCTTCCAATTTTTGCCCTGGCATTCCAAATGATGGCATTTTAAACTTTGGCATTTTGAAACCACCTTTAGGAGCATCAATGTCAATATCTGGACCCTCAATCTCAACTTCTGGACCTCCGAAGTCACCTTTAACTTTGGGAAGTGAAACATCCAAATCTCCCTTAACTTTTGGACCTTTGAGTTTAATGTCAAAATCGGGCATCGTTGGTCCTTTTAGGGTTGGTATTTTAAATGTATGTCCTTTCAGGTGTGCATCTGGACCTTCAATGTCAACATCAGGTGCTTTGAAATCAATGTTTGCTTTGGGCAAGTTTATGTCAACATCTTGGCCCTCCAGCTTTTGACCTTTGAAGCCAAAAGATGGCATTTTAATTTTTGGCATTTCAAATCCTCCTTTTGGGCCTTCAATATCAATGGATGGACTTTGAATGTCAAGATCTGGTATATTAATGTCACCTTCTATCTTTGGGGTTGAAAGGTTCAAATCACCTTCAATTTTGGACCCTTTCAAATTAACATCCACATCAGGCATCGACATTTTAGGCATATGGAACTTTGGCCCCTTGATCTTCCCACTCGGAATCTCAATATCAATCTTTGGTGCTTTTAGATCTACTTCTGGTGTTTTAATGTCAACATGACCTTTTGGGATGCTCACATCAATATCTGGACCTTCCAATTTTTTCCCTGGCATTCCAAATGATGGCATTTTAAACTTTGGCATTTTGAAACCACCTTTAGGAGCATCAATGTCAAAATCTGGACCCTCAATCTCAACTTCTGGACCTCCGAAGTCACCTTTAACTTTGGGAAGTGAAACATCCAAATCTCCCTTAACTTTTGGACCTTGGAGTTTAATGTCAAAATCGGGCATCGTTGGTCCTTTTAGGGTTGGTATTTTAAATGTATGTCCTTTCAGGTGTGCATCTGGACCTTCAATGTCAACATCAGGTGCTTTGAAATCAATGTTTGCTTTGGGCAAGTTTATGTCAACATCTTGGCCCTCCAGTTTTTGACCTTTGATGCCAAAAGATGGCATTTTAATTTTTGGCATTTCAAATCCTCCTTTTGGTCTTTCAATATCAATGGATGGACTTTGAATGTCAAGATCTGGTATATTAATGTCACCTTCTATCTTTGGGGCTGAAAGGTTCATATCACCTTTAATTTTGGACCCTTTCAAATTAACATCCACATCTGGCATCGACATTTTAGGCATATGGAACTTTGGCCCCTTGATCTTCCCACTTGGAATCTCAATATCAATATTTGGTGCTTTTAGATCTACTTCTGGTGCTTTAATGTCAATATCACCTTTTGGGAGGCTCACATCAATATCTGGACCTTCCAATTTTTGCCCTGGCATTCCAAATGATGGCATTTTAAACTTTGGCATTTTGAAACCACCTTTAGGAGCATCAATGTCAACATCTGGACCCTTAATCTCAATTTCTGGACCTCCGAAGTCACCTTTAACTTTGGGAAGTGAAACATCCAATTCTCCCTTAACTTTTGGACCTTGGAGTTTAATGTCAAAATCGGGCATCGTTGGTCCTTTTAGGGTTGGTATTTTAAATGTATGTCCTTTCAGTTTTGCATCTGGACCTTCAATGTCAACATCAGGTGCTTTGAAATCAATGTTTGCTTTGGGCAAGTTTATGTCAACATCTTGGCCCTCCAGTTTTTGACCTTTGATGCCAAAAGATGGCATTTTAATTTTTGGCATTTCAAATCCTCCTTTTGGTCCTTCAATATCAATGGATGGACTTTGAATGTCAAGATCTGGTAAATTAATGTCACCTTCTATCTTTGGGGCTGAAAGGTTCATATCACCTTTAATTTTGGACCCTTTCAAATTAACATCCACATCTGGCATCGACATTTTAGGCATTTGGAACTTTGGCCCCTTGATCTTCCCACTCGGAATCTCAATATCAATATTTGGTGCTTTTAGATCTACTTCTGGTGCTTTAATGTCAACATCACCTTTTGGGAGGCTCACATCAATATCTGGACTTTCCGATTTTTGCCCTGGCATTCCAAATGATGGCATTTTAAACTTTGGCATTTTGAAACCACCTTTAGGAGCATCAATGTCAACATCTGGACCCTCAATCTCAACTTCTGGACATTTGATGTCACCTTTAACTTTGGGACTTGAAACATCCAAATCTCCCTTAACTTTTGGACCTTGGAGTTTAATGTCAAAATCGGGCATTGTTGGTCCTTTTAGGGTTGGTATTTTAAATGTATGTCCTCTCAATTTTGCATCTGGACCTTCAATGTCAACATCAGGTGCTTCGAAATCAATGTTTGCTTTGGGCAAGTTTATGTCAACATCTTGGCCCTCCAGTTTTTGACCTTTGAAGCCAAAAGATGGCATCTTGATTTTTGGCATTTCAAATCCTCCTTTTGGTCCTTCAATATCAATGGATGGACTTTGAATGTCAAGATCTGGTATATTAATGTCACCTTCTATCTTTGGGGCTGAAAGGTTCATATCACCTTTAATTTTGGACCCTTTCAAATTAACATCCACATCTGGCATCGACATTGTAGGCATATGGAACTTTGGCCCCTTGATCTTCCCACTCGGAATCTCAATATCAATCTTTGGTGCTTTTAGATCTACTTCTGGTGCTTTAATGTCAACATCACCTTTTGGGAGGCTCACATTAATATCTGGACCTTCCAATTTTTGCCCTGACAATCCAAATTTTGGCATTTTGAAACCACTTTTAGGGGCATCAATGTCAACATCTGGACCCTCAATCTCAACTTTAACTTTGGGAATATCAATCGCAGGTGCTTGTATGTCAAGTTCTGGTGCTTTGATGTCAATATCACCTTTTGGAAGATTCATATCAATGTTCTGCCCTCCCACTTTAGAATTGTCAAATGATGGCATTTTGATTTTTGGCACGTCAATATCAACTTTTGAGCTTTCAATATCAATGTCAGATCCTTTAACGCCCAATCCAGGTACTGTAATTTCACCTTTAAGATTTGGAGGTGATACATCAACATCACCCTTGATTTTGGGCCCTTTGATTTGTAAGTCCACATCCGGCTTTGAAATTTTTGATTTTTTTACTTTTGCATCAAGACTTTCAATATTACCCGGTGTCATTTTTAATGAACTATCAGTTTTAGGAGCATCAATGTCAACTTCAGGAAAATCAACCTTTGAACCTTTAAATCCAAATTTTGGCATTTTAAATTTGGATCCCTTTGATTTAGGGCTAGTCACCTCAACATCAGCATCAAACCCTTCAAGAGTACCAGTCTTTCCTTTTACATTAATGTCACCATGCATTGTTTCAGGTGTCTTTGCTTTAGGACCCTTGAATCCAAATTTTGGCATTTTGAATTTAGCCTTTTTTGTGCCGATTTCCGGCACATCAAGAGTTAAATCTGGTGCTTCAGATTCTGGTAACTGTGCTTTGCCTTTAAATTGTCCCTTTACTTTTGACCCTTTCAGATTAACATCAATATTCGGCATTTTTAACTTGGGATCTGTCATTTTTGCATCAGTACCTTTAATGTCAATGGCTTGAGCACTGATGTCAACATCAGGTGCTTTCCAATCTATATTTGCTTTGGGCAAGTTTATGTCAACATTGGGGCCCTCCAATTTTGAATCTTTAAAGGCAAAAGATGGTATCTTCATTTTTGGCATTTCAAATCCAGCTTGTAGTCCTTCAAGATCAGGAGATGGACATTTAATATCAACATCTGGTACTTTTATTTCACCTTCAATCTTAGGGGCTGATAAGCTCATATCACCTTCATTCTTTGGCACTTTTAAATTAAATTCCGGCATGACAATTTTGGGTCCTGATATTTTTTCCATTTGTAATTTGGAGCCTTTCAGCTTGCCACTCTCAATATCAATCTCTGGTTTTTTGATGTCCAGCTCTTGTGCTTCAAGGTCAATGTCACCTTTTGAGAGGTTTACATCAATGTCTGGCCCTTCAAATTCTGGACTTGAAATACCAAATGATGACATTTTGAAGCCACCTTTAGGGGCATCAATTTCCACACTGAGTCCCTCAAAATCAACCTCTGAACCTTTGTTGTCTCCTTTAAATTCAGGAAGTGAAACATCTGCATCGCCCTCAACCTTTGGACCTTTGAGTTTCATATCAAAGTCAGGCATCTTTAGTCCCTTAATGGATGGCAATTTAAATGTATGTCCTTTTAGGTTTGCATCTGGACCTTTAATGTCAATGGATGAAGTATTGATGTCAACACCAGGTGCTTTCAAATCTATATTTGTTTTGGGCAAGTTTATGTCAACATCTGAGCCCTCAGTTTTTGGACCTTTAAAGGCAAAAGATGGCATCTTGATTTTTGGCATTTCAAATCCAGCTTTTGGTCCTTCAATTTCAAGAGATGAATTTTTAATGTCAACATCTGGTACTTTTATGTCACCTTCAATCTTAGGGGCTGATAAGCTTATATCACCTTCATTCTTAGGCATTTTCAAATTAATTTCCGGCATGAACATTTTGGGTCCTGATATTTCTGCCATCTGGAATTTGGAGCCTATCAGCTTGCTACTTGGACACTCAACATCGATCTCGGGTTTTTTGATGTCCAGCTCTGGTGCTTCAAGGTCAATGTCACCTTTTGGGAGGTTTACATCAATGTCTGGCCTTTCCAATTTTGGAAGTGAAATATCAAATGACGGCATTTTGAAGCCACCTTTAGGGGCATCATTGTCCACACACAGTCCCTCAAAATCAACCTCTGAACCTTTGTTGTCTCCTTTAAATTCAGGAAGTGAAACATCTGCATCGCCCTCAACCTTTGGACCTTTGAGTTTCATATCAAAGTCAGGCATCTTTAGTCCCTTAATGGATGGCAATTTAAATGTATGTCCTTTTAGGTTTGCATCTGGACCTTTAATGTCAATGGCTGGAGCACTGATGTCAACATCAGGTGCTTTCCAATCTACATTTGCTTTGGGCAAGTTTATGTCAACATTGGGGCCCTCCAATTTTGAATCTTTCAAGCCAAAAGATGGTATCTTGATTTTTGGTATTTCAAATCCAGCTTTTGGTCCTTCAATATCAGGAGATGGACCTTTAATGTCAACATCTGGTACTTTTATGTCACCTTCAATCTTAGGCATTTTCAAATTAATTTCTGGCATGAACATTTTGGATCCTGATATTTTTGGCATCTGGATTTTTGAGCCTTTCAGTTTGCCACTTGGACTCTCAATATTAATCTCTGGTTTATTCATGTCCAGCTCTGGTGCTTCAAGGTCAATGTCACCTTTTGGGAGGTTTACATCAATGTCTGGCCCTTCCAATTCTGGACTTGAAATACCAAATGATGACATTTTGAAGCCACCTTTAGGGGGATCAATTTCCACACTGAGTCCCTCAAAATCAACCTCTGAACCTTTGATGTCTCCTTCAAATTCAGGAAGTGAAACATCTGCATCACCCTGAACCTTTAGACCTTTGAGTTTCGTATCAAAGTCAGGCATCTTAAGTCCCTTAATGGATGGCACTTTAAATGTATGTCCTTTTAGGTTTGCATCTGGATCTTCATTGTCAATGGATGAAGTATTGATGTCAACACCAGGTGCTTTCAAATCTATATTTGTTTTGGGCAAGTTTATGTCAACATCTGAGCCCTCCGTTTTTGGACCTTTAAAGGCAAAAGATGGCATCTTGATTTTTGGCATTTCAAATCCAGCTTTTGGTCCTTCAATTTCAAGAGATGAATTTATAATGTCAACATCTGGTTCTTTCATGTCACCTTCTATCTGTGAACCACCTTCAAATGTTGAACCTTTTAAATTCAAATCTGCATTTGGTATGGAAATCTTGGATGGAGATATGTTTGGCATCTGGAATTTACCACCTTTCAGTTCTCCACTCTGACTACCACTTCCTTTTATGTCCAGTTCTGGTGTTGTAAGGCCAACATCAGCACTTGAGAGGCCCACATCAATATCTGGACTTTCAAGTCTTGCACCTGAAAAGCCAAATGCTGGCATTCTAACCTTGGGCATTTTAAAACCTCTTGTAGGGGCATCAATGTCAACTTCTGGACCCTCAATGTCAACTTCTGGACCTTCAATGTCTCCTTTCGGAAGTGAAACATCAACTTTTCCCTTAACTTTAGGATCTTTGAGTTTAACGTCCAAATCATTGTCATTATTGTCAACATCACATGCTTTCAAATCAATGTTTACTTTGGGCAAGTTTATGTCAAAGTCTGGGCCCTCCAGTTCTTTACCTTTTAAGCCAAAAGATAGCATCTTGATTTTTGGCATTTCAAATCCTCCTTTTCGTCCCTCTACATCAGTGGATGGACCTTTAATGTCAACACCTGGTATTTTCATGTCACCTATCTTTGGGGCTGAAAGGTCTGGAACAGATATCTTTGGTAAACCAATTTTGGATTCCGTTATCTTACCACTTGAGCATTCAATGTTAATGCCTGGCCCCTTGATTTCCATTTGTGGTGGCTTTATTTCTGTATCAACTTTTGGGAGGTTTACATCAATATCCATCCTTTCAATATTTGATCCAGAATTGCCAAATGATTGCATTTCAATTTTTGGCAAATCAATTTCATCTTTTGAAACATCAATGTCAACTGAATGTTTTAAGTGAACCTCAGAAACCGTCATGTCGCCTTTTATCTTTGGAGTGACTAGGCAAATATCACCCTCCATTGTGGGGCCTTTCCCATCAACATCCACATCTGGCATTGGAATTTTGTGCCTAATGTGAATTTCTGACCCCTCGATGTCAAGTCCTGGTGCTTTTTTCACTTTGTTCATCTTAACATCAGGCCCCTCAAACTCTGAACCAGAAAACCCAAGAGATGGCTGTTTAAATCCACCTGACATTTTTGGTCCTTTACTCTCAATGCCTGAAGGTTTGATATGAACAGCTGGTGCATGTAAATCTCTAGTTAACTCTAGGCCATCCCTTTTCAAATTTGTCCCTATTAAATTGAGATTTGTTACATCATGTTTTGGAGGTTTTACCTCATCACCAGTACACTTGTTAATGTTTGGTAAGTTAATGTCAACACTAGGTGCTTTCAATGTCACATTTGCTTTGGGAAGGTTTATGTCAACATTTTGATTGGTTGTATTTGCAAATGAAGGATCAACTGAAGAATATCCAGATGTAACATTACCTGTTGTAATCTTTGTGTCATCAATCCACCTACTAGGTTTTTCAGTATTAGAATCTGTGCCATCCCCTGCAAGCCTTGTTTTATTTTTTGTCACTGGCAGAGTTATGCTTTCAGTTACACTTCCTTTTGGTAACCCAACTAAAGAGGTGTCAAAACCTACTTGTGTTCTGCTTGTGGTGGAAGTGGATAACTGCACGGTATTTGATGGTAAAGGCAGACTGATAGACCCTCCATTATTATCAGTTGAGATGTGTCCTGACCCTGGAATTGCTTCAAATCGGCTGTCAGGGTTTGTGTTGTCTCGTGTAATTTCCATTTCTGAAAACTGAACGCTACCTGGCTCGCCACTGTCCCTGGTGTGTTCATTGTCCTTGCTTCCTTTCATTCCAAAACCAGATCCTGTTATTCTGATCTCAGAATTACCTCCTCCATCTCTTACGGTCATTTTCCCACTTCTACCACCCCAACTTGTCTTTGTGGGGCTGACTTGTGGCACATTGACAGTTACATTACTCGTCTCAAAAACCCCCTCTTCTCCACCCACTTTACCCGAGAGGCTGGCATGAGAAACTCTGCTAGGAGAGCCATCTCCCATGTCATGCTTTAGCCTTTTAGACTCAGGACTTGAAAATTCAAGTTGCTCACTGATACCACTTGGCATATCCACTGTGTAGGTGGTGATGCGACGAGTGATGGTGGTGATTGTGCTCCCATCGCTGCTTGTGCTGCTGTGCCTTTCTGTGCGAACATCTACTCCTTCAGCAAGGTCCTCAGACTTCAGCCTTGGTTTGATCTTCTTTGAGTATATTCTCTTATAGTCCTCATCATCCCCACTCTGTAATTTAAAAAAAACAAGTGTGAAAGTGTCTAAGAAGCTTCTCAAATAAAGATGAGTGAAAAACTTTCAAAGGGAAACTTACCAGAATTATATCTGGACTGGAACCACCGTAGCGGGCTTTTCCTTCCCATGTGAGGGTACCCATTGGTGAACGACATGGCGTGCTCAGGGGCGAGTAGCCCGGAGATTTTTCTCCTTTGTTTTGTAGTTTCAGTCCAACCTTGTGTTTATTTAATGTCTTTAGTAGCTCCGCTGTTTCGTCCGAGCTCATGTTCTCAAAGTAGATTGTTGCACCCACAATCTGGTCACCTGTGAATTACATCAAGAGCAAAGCAAGATACAAACTGAAATAAACAGCAAAATACCAAATGACAATGTTCACATAGCTAAAAATGTTGAATTAGAGCACAGTCTGGGCTGATTATAGCCATCACTGATTAATCGATACCGGTCAATAGCCCGATCACTTGATCAGCAACTGATGTAATAACTTTTTTGTTGCTTGTATATTCTGTGGCTCTGTGCTTTGCTACAAAATTACAACACTGGGAGAAGTGCACTAGTTCAGTGTTTGCAGTTACATTTGGCTTTCTATTAGTTTATCCATGCTTTGTGCTTGAGATTCAAGCAACTTTATTTCCATAAAACAATGTAAAGAATATTCAAAAACACAGTTTGCACAAGTTTGCCTTTTCTTATCTATCAGTGGCTTTAGTCCTTATATTGACAGTGTTAAAGTTCCTTATTTTAATTTAATTCAACTTTATTTACAGGTATATAGCACAAATTACAACAATAGTCATCTCAAAGCCATTACTATTATGTATATTATACAATTCTTAAGAAAAAAAAGAAAAAACCCAACAAATCCACATGAACATTCAGTAGTGTTTTGCCTTTGTCTTGAATCATATGTTGGGTATCACGAGATTTAGTGTTCATATACAGTGTATATCCTGTGTGTATCAATGTTCAGATCAGCTGTTGACTGATATATTGGTTATCGACAGATATATCAGTATCGGTGAAAATCGGGCCCCACTTTAAATCAAATGCAGAGAGCTTGTTTGATTGTTGGTTTATGGAAACTTTAAAGCTTAATACGTGAATGAAAGAAAAAAGTTGGTTACCTTCATAAACTTTCCCAGATCTTGCAGCAGGCGATTCTCCTTTCACCTCCTTCACAAAGATCTCTCCACCACTTGTCTGTTCAATCGTCAAGCCAGTTTTGTCTGGACCTTCCCAGTCTGGAAAAAGGACTTCCCTGGTATCCTCATCCACATCCATCTGTGCACAAAATCATAGACACAATTAGTACAATACTAATGTTGTGAGGCATGCTGCATCAGTTGACATCGAAATACCTCTCTTTTGTTTTCCTCCATTCCAGCCATTATGTGTCTAAAACTTTGTTTTCGTTTTCCTGCATAAATCAGAGACATAAAAAAAGCATGAAGTGTTAAGTATTGTCCAGAAAATAAAACAAAATTTACAGTGATAGATGCAATAGTTAGCAAAGTGTGTGCTAGGGTGTAGAGATTATTTGTCTTCTACTTCTCACTTATTGTCTAAAATAATTGCCATTTGCTGGAATGTGAGATTTAAAATTTACAGCAGTTCAGTTTTTGTTCCAATTAAGATTTCAGATTTTTTTTGCCCATCATAAAACTATTAAGTCATTTCTTGGTTTTGTTTGCAAACCCACTTTACAACACTAGGTGGTAGCATACATCTTTCACAGTCCTTAGCATCAATTTCCCTTCAGCAACAAACTCCTGCCTCATGTCTTCCAGGACTTTGTGTTTTGGAAAATTGGTTAAAGTCAAGACCACACCCTGCTCTAAGGGAAGGAGCAAAATCCGGTGTCTAAAATTTGGGTACAAAGTAAACAAGAATACATCGAGCCGCCTTTGTGAAAACAGACACTCAGAGGGAGAAGAAGAGAGGAAAAAAACATTGTCAGACATATATTAGTAAGTTAAAGTACGTAAAGTAAGTGTGACACACCCATATGCAAAAACGTCAGGCTGGTTGTATTATAAGGCAGGAAGTACTTTTAGTGCACGTACCCAGTGGCAAAACACGGTCTTATTAAAGCTGGAAGTTTAGAATTTGTTTGAATCAACACAATGTTATTCAGGCATGATCACACAATGTCAAAACATGACAACTCTAAACCTTCCTCTCACAGATTTGAAACAATCAACCCTTTGTATCCAAACATACCAGTATACAGTGATGGCAGAAATATTTTGGACAGACCAGTGTCTATGTTGGTTTAGATCAGCTTTTCTACTTAGATTCCAAATATTTTGGAACATTTTCTTTAATAAGATTTCTACATGATCATAAATGAACAAACAACACATTATAGCCATTACAATTTGTTCATCAACATCAGCCGGCTTAACCATGCACTCGGACAGCAAAAACGACACAATATGACTCAATAATGCGTCTTGTTACATTATAATATATTATTTATGTATGGTTTAACAACTAAAGGCCAAATAGATCAAGCCACAGCTAGCACATTATGTAAAACTTGCAACAATGTGTTAGGCATTTGCAGTCTACTCCAAGTTGGTTTTTAAAGGCTTTTATTTATTATTCTGGATCTAATTGATCCAAGACTTACTTATTAACTTTTGCATAGTTTTGTCTATTATTTTGCATAAATGGGTAACAAAACTTTTTCCATCATTTGAGATATGTAATTGGTTGCTGATTTGCCGAGGTATATATTAAAGGAACCTCAAGAGGGAAGAAAGAAGGAAAAGTTGTAAACAAAACACTTGCCATATGGATTGTACATGTATGTTAATAATGGCTTTTATACACTTAATGAAAACAAATTGTCATTGTTCTTTCCGCGTCAACAACAATGTTAAAGTCACTTTTTAAAAAAATTATTTTCCAGGTTCTCAGAGAAAAAAAAATATATGCTCAAACAGAGAAATCAATAAGACAATAAGACCCCAGATCTCGACTGAATTTAAGATCGCTCCTTGAAGCATCAACGTTCAAATTAATGTCCTGCAGCAGTGAGCTCGCCCTTTGGCTCCAACCATCTGTGCTTGATCAACATTTACAGTATCTGCATTACATCAGCACTTCTCAACTGATTTGGATTGGAAACCCAACCTACCATCAACCACTGAAAAAAAGCAATGAACCAAATCAAAGCCAATTTTCAACTTTCAACATTAACACTAAACTTCGATGCAGTTATATCAAATCAATGTCAGCTATTGTACGTCATTGCTGAGAAAACTCTTTTTTATACAATATTTCTATCCAGAAAGTCAAAAACAATACAAAAATATCAATTCAAATGTAATATTAGTTCAACAGTAGATGGCATTGTAACCCATAAATCTTTAAAACTATAATTTTTTGGTCCCAACCCACCAGTTGAGAAACTTTAGATGAAGCTAAAATGCATCAATGTGGGAGAGCCAATTCCAATACCGTCTATAAGATAGAAATTCGTTCATAGTAAGTAACAGCTTTTACACTTGGCACATCATTGTTTTTTTTTATAAACTTGGACATTGCATTGGATGTTGACGTTAAATAGTTTCCAGTTCAACTTAAAATAATCTTAAACGTGCAAAAACAGCAGAGCAGTGTTTCACATTTGCCTCCCAGCAACTCGGTACAAAAAGCCTGACCTTTTAGCAAATATCAAATTTGTATCCAACCTGAGACTGGTTAGCATTACCCTACAGCAGTGTTTTCGCAACAGTAATACACCATTGAGGTGAGAAGGCAAGTTGGTAAGGAAAAATATATAGAACTCTTATTTTTAATGTTCAATCCACTCCTTTTGCTAATCTGTGCAATGCCTTTCTGAAGAGGAAGAAAAAGACGTTGACTGTTCTTTAAGTTTTTAGTTTTAAGTTAATTGACAAGATTTCAACCAATATAAAGAGTTAACCAACTAACAATAAAAGTACCTTTTCAAGAAAGAGAGACAAAACAATTCAAAGACCAGACGGGTATGTTGTGAAGAATGGAATAAAAATGGAAATGATAAATGGCTAACACTGAAAAATCATTATTATTACAGTTGCACACCCTAAAGCCTCAGTAAATACAAGCTGCTCTCTCCACTTTTTCTCCCTCATGATTCTTCCCCTTTTGGTAAACATTGTGGAATGCATTAATTAAAACTAAAGTAGGATTTGGAAGTCATTTGATTCAAAATGATCATGTGATCAGAAGTGAATTGTGTTGTTTACAGAAGCTGAACAAATAAGTCTCT
This sequence comes from Gouania willdenowi, assembly GCF_900634775.1. Classification (NCBI taxonomy): domain Eukaryota; kingdom Metazoa; phylum Chordata; class Actinopteri; order Blenniiformes; family Gobiesocidae; genus Gouania; species Gouania willdenowi. The sequence goes on from NC_041053.1 coordinate 12,027,491, forward strand.
GTTCATTGAATCATTACAGTCAGGTAGCCTGTGACAGCATTACAATCAGTCAATCTTTCCATTGGTACTGTGACTTTAGCACATGGTGGCATAATTTCATTGTTTATTAAAAGAAGAAAGAAAAAAAAAGTTATTTCCCAGTATTTTTTGCGTGAAAGATGCCACTCACTGTCTGTCATGTTTAGGGTCTGGTATGTGTGATGACATGGGGTGATATGAGGACAAGCCAGACAAACAATAGCACATATGGGCATTTCTTATATCCAGTCAATAGCAACAAAAGGTATGTGTAACTCTTGACTCCAGAGGAATAAATGACTGCCAGCTGTCCACCATAAAAATCTCAGACTGAGTTTGGCGGGCTTTTGTCAGGGTTGTTTCATAAGTCGGGAGCGGGCTTTAAGTGGAACAGGTGGTTGCCTTTGAGTCGCTTTTTTCACTCCGTTCTAACTCTTCGAAGAACTGGCAGAGTGTCATGTTACCTTCACAGCGGAACAGCAAAGTCATGACCTTCTAGATATAAAGACTTTGCATTAGAACAGAGATATAGCAGTTATAGCACCATCTAGATGTAAAATTACGGTTCTAGCTAAGGTTGGGGTCAATTATAATTGTAATCGCGTAATTATAATTAATTACAATTATGGCATAATTGTAATTTTAAGAATCTGAAGTTTTTTGAATAGGGACAATACAATTTTACATAGTAATACTGTGAATGTAACTGATGTTTTGTACAAAGAGTTGATAGCTATTGCTAAATTCCAACTCTTGTCCCCAGTTGGGCTTATATATAAGATATTATAATAAATGCAATCATTTTTAATGTAAAAATACTTAAACAACACCGTACACAAAAAAAAGACATACAATCATCATAACACTATATGAATAAAAGTTAGTAAAATTGTAATTGAACACGAACTCAACACTGGTTGTACCTAAGTTTTTTTTTCCTTTTTTTTTCTGTTTTTGAAGGGTGCTTGAACTATCCATTTGTTTTTTCTATTGCAGCTTATTCCTGAACTCAGGGTAGTGGTCTAAAGGCAGTCTGTCACAAGGCTACATAAGAACCAACATAGTGACAATTTAAAAACTCTAATTAACCCAGCATACTTGTTTAAGTGGGAGAAACATGCAAACCCCACACCAAAAGGTCCCAGTGTGCTGGCATTGGAACCAGTTACCATATGCAATGTTTAGGTATATCAAAAAACACTCACCACAAACTGCTCAAGCAAAGCAAAGGGCCTCCTTCTGATGCTGTTGCGCTACAATTCTTGACTTCTGTTAAAAGAGGAGCAAAAACAAAAATAGGTTAACTTAGTGTATTCATTTCTGGGTGCTCAACAAAGTGCCAATAAAGGTGACGAAAAGCTTTGGATGTATACAGAAGTGTGGATGAATAAAGCAGGAAACAATGCCAAAAACTTTGCCTCTTTCGCAAGAGCCTGCATTTGCGTACTTGACTCAACAGCTGCTCATTTTCACAGATATCAGTGGCCATGTTTACATGGGAGCTTTAATTCCTCTTTAACCTGACCTTGTAAATAGTTAATTCCTAATGCAAATTTAATTCCGAGTTAAATTTAAATCCGAATTAAGTGGCTGGTTTATTCCGTTTTTAATTCTGAATTAGATAATTCCTCTTTCTTGTTAACACTTAACTTGGTTAATTCTGCTTTAAGTTAATTCGAGTCATTTTGTGCTTGTGCGACTTGCGGCAATGACACGCTGGTGATGACATAATCCAAGATGGCGGTGGCCCAGACTCCAACCGAGACTTAAGAGCCTTATAAGACATGGATATAATGAAAAGAGTGGATGGGCAGAGGCATAAACATGCAAACTTTCACACAAACTTATTAAACACACACAGACATTGGTAAACGGAAAAGGCTTCACCGGACGGCTGGCACTTGGACCCGGAGGCAGAGTAAATGCGCCCCTGTACTGCATGTACAGGCTGTAATATTTATCATTTTACCTGATGTTAGAACTACTATCTTAACTAGGGACCAACTATTTATTCCTGGTTACTGTTTTCCAGAGTTTTACTGGGCTTTTTACTGGTGATTAGCTCCTATCTCTCTTCCGCTCGGTGGTCCAAACTGAAACCATGTGTTATTGTCCAGCTGCTGCTTCAAAACTACAATCAAAATATAAGTGAAAACAGTTGTCATGTGTGGTCGTCTGTGTTACAGCCAACAATAAAAGGTTTGTTGTGTGTTTTCCCTGATAGACATGATAGTCACGTTCGCCCTCTGTCCAATCAGAGCCTTCCCAACCCCCAGGCCTAAAGCGGAATTAACTAAAGCCAAATAAACCAGTTTTCCATGTAAACCTCAGTTCGTGAATTACTATTTCGATGTAAACACGAAGCAGAACACTTTAATTCCGAATTATTTAATTGGGAATAACAAATTCCGAATTAAAAAAAAACATGTAACTGTGGCCAGTGTTGCATAAATGGGGCGTCCTTGTATGACAACACTATGAATACAGTGGTTATGTTAAAAAAAATTCCTACTCACATGCTTAATAGACCTTTCACAAGCAAAGATGATTAACTAGCCAGTGGAAGCAGTACTGAACATGAAGTTTAATGCAAAAGTTCTATTGGATGAATAAATCCAGATATGTTGGTAGTGACAATCTCATTATCTCTGTGCAAAACAAATAAAAAATGCAGACAATGGCAAGTATCTAACAAGAAAGGAAGGATTTATTGATGTACTGCAATATAGCAACAAAAACCAGCTGGCAAATAAGCAAATCCAGAATCTATAATCCAAATTCTCCTTGTAATAACTATCCAGTCTTCCAGATTGTGTCAACCCACTGAAATAACCCACTGAAAAATACAAACCCTCCTCTTGGAGCCTCAGTGCAAACAGATTCAGACATGATGTGTGCACAACCAGCCAACTACTGGTGGGAACATGTCCCTCCCAAAAATTCTTCCAGCAGAGGCTCACAAACCCATTCTTTAACTTCCCCTCCCCAACACTGCATTTTCAATAAACTGTTCATTATATGGGGGGGAATTATACATAATAACTGTGTTTATGCATCTTTTAACAGCCAGGTTTAAGACTATTATAATGAGATGTGAGAAAGTGAGTAAACACTCTTTGAAGCTGATAATACTTCTGTGCATATTGTTTAAACTGATAAAGTTATAGCCAAGAACGTGTGATTCAACTGCCTTAAATGCTTGACTGGGTCTTACATTAAACTGGCACATAGTTGAGATAAAGGGTAGCCAGTATGTTGTCATGTGTGTGTGAGAAGCCTTGTGCTACAGCAGCTGTGTACACTCCAGCTCATGCTTTTGTAACAGACATATTAATCAGACTGCCATGTCTGGAGTCATTCGTGTAAAGACTATATGACTTCAGGCTACAAGCTAGAAATAAAAAGAGATCAGGGTTTAGGTAATGGAACAATTGGCAAATCTGTTAACACTAATTGTTTTAGTAATGGTGCACTGCAAATATACAAAATGCATAGATATTTCCATGTTGTTAACTTTGCGGCACAAAAGTACAAACTTTTGACAACATCACACAATGAGGTTCATGTCACTTTGCCTGATATCTACTTTACTTGTAAAGGGAACAGCTCTGTGCACAGCCCCACCCAGGGACTCCAGTCACACGTATTTCTTGATAGAGCCGCCAGGCCAGCTGGAAGGGAGCCCAGCCTCTCCCCACTGGTGACTAACTCCAAAGAAATGTCCTCTTTCTCTCTCAGACTCCAGCTTCAAGCTACGCCACTCGCACTGCACTGTGCTTAAAGGGCCCATGTTACGCTAAATGATATTTTCTGTGCTTTAAACAAAAAAGTGCTATTTGGGCTTCATACACATTTTCTTACTGCAGGGCGAGCCCAAACACCTCGCTCCAATTTGATGACGCGTTCCCACTTTGATGACGAAAAATAGCACGACATGGGACCTTTAAGTTCCCACCTTCCTGTGGTCAGTCTACCATGTCCCCCAAAACTTCAAGTTATGCTTATATATGCATAAACAGCACATTCAAATCATGTGCGTTTACCCATACAAACTCTCGAGAATTAATGACATGCAACGAGAGCTCAGAACATATTCCTGCTTTATTGCCTATGGTGTTGTCACCAACACTTGGAGATGCTTGAGGGCTTGGATTTGTTAGTTTACTTGATCTAAATCAATGTTCTGTGTATGCCTTCATTCTCAAACACAGGCCCCACCTTTCTATTTCTCAAGAGCACGTACCTGAATTGCTTAACTGTCTTACTTTTTACCCAAGTATGTCATCGCACACCAGATTTAAAAAAAAAAAAAAAAAAGTTCAACTGAACCAATCAAGACAAAATCTATTCAGTTTTGTTAACAGAGAAATAATTACATCTTGGTCAAAAAGTGAGGCAATAAGACAGTGAGAGTACAAGGAATCAGTTTTGTTAATAATGACCTTAGCCTACACTTTTTCTGTCCAAAAAATGCAGATATGTGCAAGCGGTATTTCTCTGCATTTAATGGTCTACAGAGCCCTTTACCAAGCTACAAGACCAAATCCCGCCAACGACTGACTTTTTCTGGCTTAACTATTGTAAATTTGACTCTCATGTCCAAAGCCACACTGATCTAAGAAAACTAAACTTGCCTTAAAACCTACAAGTGTTAGCCTAATGTTAAAAAGAGGGGAACATGAAGATTCCAATATTAATAAAGCAGAGACAACCAAATAAACAATGGCTCCCCTCCTATTATAACGCAATGTTCTCTATGACATCCCAAACCAAGAAAGGATTGTACTTTGCATTTCCTGTCCTAGGGCTTGATATGTTTTCCATATGAGCAAACATTTTTTGGGACTATTTCTTTCATTTACAAAAGCCATTCTCAATGAAGATAAAAGATGGAAAGATGCCCAACTATTCCAAAAGAGAAACTCCGTATGCAAAGAGAAAGCTATGAATGCAGATGTTGAACTTGCATAACTAGTTATTCAAAACAAAGAGGGATTGTTTATTTCAAGCAGCAACAAAACAATATGGACAGAGATATCTATGATATATTGTGGCCTAAAAAGGCATGGATTACAGGTGTATACTACATAGATAACACTACCAAAACTGCACAGATGGCAGCAAAAGAGGGCCATCAATTTCGCACCAGAGTTGTGCTAAGCTGTTTACTGCTGGGCGGTGAGAAGTGTCACCCTTGATGAGGCTGCACTAGATAAAGAATCCAAAACAAAGCTGGATGTATTTTTGTATTTACATTCCAGGCCCTGCTGTCTGACATTCTGGGCACCTCAATCCAAATAAAATTTTGGTACCAGATGCTGCTTGTCTTTCTCTCTGACAGCGGAACATAACAATGTGTAGTGGGGCTTGGTTGGAAAGCAGAGCATTATTATCATTTCAAATTTTATTTTGGTGCAGATGTTTTGTTTAACAGTTTTTCCTACAGGTGGAAAGTAAATCACACCTTTTTTTTTTCTTTTTTTAATCACATGCTTGCAAAGTGTTGCCCAGTTTGAAACAACACTGAAGAGTTCTTACTTGCATGCACTTGCTAAGGGTGTGACTTCCACAGGCATTATGTGTTACTTGTGATAACCATCTCATTGCATTTTTCAAAAGACTATTTCATAAAGACAAACCACAGTAAATTATCAGCACTCTGTGGAGAATAATGAGGACAAGCTGAAGCATTCCAAGCCTGCAGTAAATGTGTGATAAGGGAGGGACAGCAGGAGAGATTGCCTAGAAAGGCCTTGCACATTAGCTTTGTAAGCAGCAAACAGACGAACCTCCCTATATACATCTGCTATTGTTGCATTTACCAAATCTGCATTAGTTCTAAGAGCTCATTTTTGTTCAGATATGAGAAGGAAAAGCCACTGTTGCATTTACTTCCTTTTCTTCTCGTTCGCTCCATAATATCCATCTGCACGTAAAAGTGCGCAGTTCACAACACCCAGCCAGAAAAGCATTGCGGAAATAACAGAGGAAGTCTGTTAAAGAACAGTTTCCTTAAGTTTCACTCTGGTTTAAAAGCTTAGCACCACTCCCCATGTTCCTACTGTCAATCAACAGAGCAGGAATATGCATTGACCACAATGATTCAACATAGTTCATTTAAGACACTCAACTGTCACGAGGCAGGCCCTTTCTTAAAAATACCATTTCTCACATGGAAAGAGAAGATTGTTCTCATTAATGTTTCTTTAAGTTTATATATGAATATATGATTTATTCATTTATTCATATTCTTTTTTTATGTCAAACCTAAACAGTAGCAGGAGATTACAGTGTAAACGACATGCCTCCACAGATCGACCTTTAGCCTTATGTCACCATTTGGCTCTTCAGGCCATCTGTGTCAGAGTCAATAACCGTGATGAAAGCAGTCCGACAAAAATGCCAGACATTTACAGCTGTAGAGTTTGACTTTGCTTTGAGCAGTTCTGCAACGCAAACTTAGCAAAGCAGGAAGCAGCTTTCCTCAACACTCAACTAAACTTTTGGGTGTGGCCGAAGCAGCTTTGGGAGGAAAAGAAAGTGCGCACACAATGTCAGATGGCTTTAAGAGAACACAAACTATTCAGAGTAACTGTTTTCTTCTCTAATTTTATTTTTACTCAACTGAAATGTATAAAATCATGCCCACATGAAAAATAATATATTCATCAACTACAGGCGAAAGCCACTTAAGGTTTACAACTCAATAATCTTTGGACTTTTTGGCTTTAAAAAGGCACTTTTCTCCGACAAATGTGCAGATTCTTAGCTCCCCCTTTTTGCCTCAAACCTGGTTTCAATTAGCTTGTCTTTCCAAACCACTACATTCCATTACTCCCCTCCTAACCCCCCCCCCCCCCCCCCCCCCCCCCCCCCCTTCCCCCTTAGTTACTCACTCCCTGACTCTTTCCCCGTCTTCCTCCCTTCATCTCCCCCACTCACCCTGGCCAGGAGCCCAGGTTAAGTAACCCAAGGTGGCTCAGAGTGAAGCGTCTCTCCAAAACTTTACAAAAAAACTCTTTGACAAAAGATTCATGCTCAAACACACTTAAATTCCTTTAGACATTTCTAACTCAAATGACAAGAGCAAAGCTTGAACAAACTTTGTGTTTTGACTTGACGCACCTTATTTTATTCTTTGGTAAGACTCAAACGAAGACCTTTTCAACAAGCATGGCTGCTCTTTTCTTTTGGTCTTTTTCAGGGTTTTTTTTTTTTGGTTTTTTTAGACTGTGAAGGGTGTGCCTCTGTGAGGAGACAGCTAAGCAAGAGCGGAGAGAGGAAAAAGAAGAAGGGGGGAGAAGGAGGTGGAGCAGAGGGATCCACACCCAAGCTTGCAGAAGTCTCACAGGGCATGCAGCACCTTCTCCTTAAACCTGATAGTTTCAATTATTTATCAAACACGTAAATGGGAAACAGAAGTGTTTCTGCCCAGTTCAATCACATCCCATTAAATGTATAAAAAAAACAGAATTCACTAAAGACTATGAAAATCACCAAGCAAAACAGATGGTACATCTTTTTATCTGTTTTTTTTTTTTTTTTTTAAAAACCCTTTTTATTGTCTTCGTCAAAGTACAAAGTATACCTCACCCTGACATGTGTCATGAACAACAACCAATGTTAGAGGAAACTTAAAGTGTGCGTCTCCAGCCAGGCCTTCTGCGTGCGTTACACGCACATACACTTTCTCAGCCCCTCAAAGCTTCAAAGAAGTAATAAAGGTTGTTTACACTATACCAAAGTATAACCATAAAGTCAATAAATCCTCACCCACACACAGACACCAGCCACTACAACTATACTGGAAATCAGATAAGAAACAGTCTTGCAGTTCAGCCATAAAAACTTCAGCCAAGTTATAACATCAGGAAAAAACACAGTTCAGTAATGCAAGTTTAAATAAATACATTCATTTTCTTTTGAAACTTTGGTGTAGAATAGGTATGTCTTTACCTGTGCGCAGTCTTAGCGCCCAAGAAGCCTCATTCCAGCTTGAGCATCCTGGAAAACTTGTCCTCTTCTCCCCACCTTGAAAAACACTCTCACAACTTCTCAGTCTGTGAAGAGTCTGTCACTGTTTCTCTGCTTCTTGATGAACCAGATTTCCAGGGCGTTTTCTCACCAGCCCATCCCTCCTCCCTCCTGCTATAGCTCTGGTAGATTTTTTTTTTTTTTTTTTTCTCCTGTGTGGCTGCTCTTCTGGGCTGAACAGAGTGGGCGGACTGGGAGCAGGGTTGGGCTCCTGGTTTGCAGAGGGAGGGGACCCAAGGGAAGGAGTGGTCCGTAGCAGGCAAAGGGACCACCCACTGCCTCACAATGTTCCAATGACATGCAACAGGAGAGATTCTGCAAAAAAGGAAAGAAAAGACCAAATGTAAGGCATTCCTCTGTAACTACAGTTATTACAAACTGCTGCACTATGAGGGTTTAACAACTTTCTCCAAAAACACAACTGCAATTTAGCTAATCAGTGTAAACAGTAGAAAAGTATGTAAAGTGACTAACGATGTTTTCAACAAGTTTGACTGAAGTGAAAACTTTCAGCAAATGAACTTTTAAAAGGCGTTTAAGTTGTGCAGGATGTTTCTAAACACTCCGTCCGTACACAATAAAGCACACCACAAAGTAGGAATCATATGATAATCCATGGCCTAGACCTGTTATTAGTTGGTTCACACAGAATGAAACAAACGTGTCATTACCTCAGTGACTCAGCAACTAGGCCTTTACTTACAAACAAAGTGAGTTTTTTTGCAAGACAGCAATTTTGCCAAAGGTAGTTGCAACAAATCCAGTCGTGGACTAAAGTAGTTCTGGTGATCTACTAGTTTAAAATCAGTAACATGTCTGTGTAATGAAGATTGGTATTTTAATTTATTTATTTTTAAAAGATTGTAATGCACTTCTTATTGTCTACATAATTCTGAAAGTCAAAGAGTAAACCGTTGTAAGGTATTTTTCTAATTAATATAGAATTTAGGTTTTATAGATACAAAGCTGAAAAGTAAAAGCACTTAAATGCCATGTATTACAGTATAAAAAGTGGAGAAATATCTAAATCAGTGTTTTTCAACCCTGGGGTCGTGACCCCATTTGTGGTCACCTGGGATGTTTAGTTATTGATTTAAAAAAAAATTACTCCTAAAATCTTTATCATCAAATTCTTTTTTTAATTAAAATGACAATCTTAAACAACTGCGTCCTATACTTTAACATAAAACGTGATGAAAAACTAATTCTTGAAGAAAAAAAATGCCTTGGGGTCGCCAGAAAATTGTGATATTGAAAAGGGGACACGATCCAAAAAAGGTTGGGAACCACTGGTCGAGACATTAAGAGATTAATGATTAATCATAAAAAACCTATAGGAGGATATTTGGGGGATCTTTCAGTTCTTTTTAGAATTCAAATTTATATTAATAGCATTTCTTCTTTAAAGGTTTCCATAGTTTTAACATGAATCTCAGAATTTAGAGACACAAAATAGTTTACTATCAATTGGCCAAACACGAAAACAATGCAAAGCACGCATGTTCAATTTATGTTTCTGCATCACGTTGACACCGTCACTACGTGTAGTCCTCTGCGTCCATGCGCACTTCAAGAAAATCCAAACTACGCGTCAGAGGCAATAATTTCATTAAATTGATGATTTCTATTCAGATCCTCTGCACTTCATTTTCAATGCTGCAACTCATGTTGTCAATGATAAAATAAACAGACTCTACTGTAATAAAGCAGAGAAGCTTTTCTTCATCAAGATATTTAATGCACTTTGGCATTTTATGAGAGCAAACAGCCCAGTCAGTACATTATTAAATAGACATATGAGTGGAATCAAGTTAAACATTTTATCTTGTATTTTTATTATATTATGCAGTCTTGGAATGTTAGTGCTTAATATATATATTTTTAATCTACTTATTCTTTGACAGATTATAATTAATGCAATTTAATTGCATAAATTAATATTAGCCATGAATGCAAAGGTACTAAATTATAGCAGAATAATTTCTATCGGTGTTTCAGTTTTCGACCTTGGTTTCCTCATTTTTGGTTTTGATTTTCTGTTTATCCTTAAGAATAAATGATTATTTAATTGTGTGAAAATTTTTGCAACTTCATATTTTCCTTTGTGTTCTTGCCTCTTACAAATTACAAAATTATTAGAGTTGGTGCAAGAACTCATGATAGGTAGCATCACTTCCTCACAGAACTGAGATTTTTGGTTTCAGTTCATTGCTGTTGTGTCCTTGGGCAAGGCACTTTATCCACACTGCCTCATATGAATGGGTATGAATTGTGCATGAATGTTGGTGGTGGTCAGAGGGGCCGTAGGCGCAAAATTGCAACCACGCTTCTGTCAGTGTAACCCAGGCCAACTGTGGCTACATTGTAGCTTACCACTGTTGGAATGACTGATATGAATGAATAATAGTTAATGTACGCGCTTTAAGTCTCTTTCAAAAAAGTGCTATTGTTAGCCTTAATCTTCTGTGCCGAGTTTGCATGTTCTGAGTAAAGTTTTGTTCCTCAGAATATCCAATTTCCTCCCACAGTGGAAAAAAAAAAGTTTTATTTTGGTGTGTTTATATGCAGGAAGTTAAATATACAAAGGCTTTTACAAAAAGGTAAATGGTGTGGACTATGGGGGAAGATCAACAACTTTGTGTTCTAATGTTTGCATTTTAATCCCCGAGTGCGGGAAAATGTGTTCTCCTTCTCCATGCCACACCCTTGCTCAGACTGGAGCTAAAGGCAAACAAAGACCAAGCCACTGAGTGTTATTACAACGTGTAAGTTGCCGTCTTGCTTTTCACGAGGTAAACAGGGAGTGGTGCTCACACGCCTTCACGTGTACGCGCACACACAGAGTTATATTAGCACATTTCGCCACCATGAGTCAGGAGGAGGGCTGGGATTTTGTTTAGTCGCCATAACACAGTGCAGCGCTGCAACGAAGACAGAGGGCCTACTGCGAATGTGCACGTCTGTAGAAAAAGTGTGTCGTTTTGTGCACGCCAAGACAAAAGGAAAGAATCATTCCAACCATGCACAAAGTAAGCAGCAGAGAGCAATGTCTGCTACAAACATGACTAAAGTGTAAAACACATTCCACTGAGACACAAACGTTGCACATATTCTGTAACTTTACACAATGTGTCCCTGGTTGTACCTGCAGCTTTGTGCACCATTAGGTTTTGGTTACTGAGGTGTGGCTCCTGTAGTCTTTGAGATTAGTTTCAATTCCCAGCAGTTACTGTTCCCAAACACACAAACACACAACATGGCTGAAAACAATTTTTAGCATAGTAACATAATATATTTTAAGAAGAAAACTACATTTCAAGAGGCAATATGCCAGAACAACAGTGAAAAGGATGAGTGTAACAATAGTTAAATCATGGAACTGCCTAAAGAATATGTGTCAAATTCATGGCCCGAGTGCCAAATCCGGCCCTTTGGATCAACCAATTTGGCCCACAGGAGAAAGTAAAAATGACAGAGAAAACAAAATCATTGTGTAAATGAAACTCAATATTTGTAGAGGCTCAGTTTTCCTGGTGCTTATATCACATTTTTTATGTTAAACTGTCTAAATTCTTACATTCTCAAATGTTTACATAATATTTTCCTCAATTAAACAGAAATTGGTCACAGCTTTGAAGTGACTGACATCTGTTTATTTTATAACAGGAACAATACATATTAATGAACATATACATTTAAATATGCAAGATTATAGCCAATGGATAATTTCCATCTTTAGTCCCTTCAGCAGGTTGACAACATAATATAATAAAATCAAATATGATGGTATAAAATATAATACTTACTCAATAAAAAATAGATCATGAATTGAAATATTTCAACTCTATATTTTGGGTTATTTGGAATTTAATTGATGAATTTTGTGCGGTAAACATTATGTGCAAAACATTTAGGTTCAACATTTAGATTTAGATTTAAACATTTAGATTTAGATTTAACATTTAGATTTAATATTTAGATATAACATTAAGCATTTAGATATGATATATAACATTTAAATTTAAACATTTAGATTTAACATATATTTACATTGAGATTTAAACATTTAGATTTAGATTTAATATTTAGATTTAGATTTATCATTTAGATATAAGATTTAACATTTAGCTATAACAAAACATTTAGATATAACATAACATTTAGATATATCAACATTTAGATTTAGATTTAAAATTTAGATTTATATTAAATATTTAGATATAGATTTAACATTTAGATATAACATACCATTTAGATTTAGATTTAAATATTTAGATTTAATGCTTTTTTTTACCTGTATATATGTGGTTAAATGTTGTGTTAAATGTAGGAAAATGTGCTAAATATGAGAAAAGTGAGATAAATGAAAATCTTTTAGCTACAGTTTTACACTTGGCACACCATAGTAGGTATGTAGAAGAATTTGCTTCAACCGTTTGGATGATCAGTTAGGCCAGTGTTTCTTAAATGGGGGGTTTGCAATAGCACTACAGGGGTACTTGAGAGAGAGTGAGTTTTTTTTAACAAATGAAAGCATTAAAAATATGGAATATTATAACAGTTTTTTTTTTTGTTTTTTTAGTTAAAAATGATAATCATAATGCAAATAATCTTGATGAGAACACAAAAAAAAAACACAAAGGTCAGTCTTGGTCACACACCAGGCGGTGAGCGATGACCGGAAATGATAAAAACTATAGAATATAAATCTATTCAGGAGGCAACAAAAACTGTTTTTCCCTTATTTACAAAATTAGATTCTTTAAAATTTACTTTGTCACTCATTCATTCCATCATTATGCTCTATAGTTGTTTTTTCACAGTATTTTGAGAAAAATGTTTTACTCAGACAAAGGGGGCACTTGGTTTCAGAGATAAGAGAAAGAGGGTACTTGAGCAAAAAAAGTTTGAAAACCACTGAGTTAGACAATAGAGTGTTTGTTCTGGGGTTTTTTCTAAAGACTACCAAAACAAATCAACTAACAACTCCTACAATTCCTCTTCATGACTATGGAATTGTTTCTTACTCAATGTTTGGTGTTTATATGATGAGACAATTTCCCAATAAAATGGAACAGAGTCTTAGCAGTAGTTGTTTAAAAAAAAACGTGGCGTGAGTGTGTTTTAATGTAGCGAGGTTGTTCATGAAAAGTGGAACAAAAGGAAATGCACAGAACACAATGTATGAACAGACTGCACGTTTGTTTGTATCTGGTCGCTGAAGCCCAGTACAAGGATATGTGGGAATGGGTGTGTTCCCTACACGTAGGTGTGTCAGCCAGTATGAACCAGTGCAAATATTTTGGCGCAGATACAGAATGAGTCACGACTCATGACTACAATGAAAACATGGTAGCTCAGACTGGAGAGAGGGATAATCAGAGGCTTACATGATGAACACTGGATGTGTGTGTGTGCATGTGTGTGTGTGTGTGAGAGATTAATGTCTACCACAGGATATGGGTATAGCATGGCCTTGGCAAACCTGTATGACTAGTAATAGGAATATAGAAATGTGTTACAACACCCAGACGTAATGACTATATCCAATTTACCAAATATTCTTGTGTAAGAGTTCCGCTCTGCCTTAAGGCAGTCTATACAAGCCAGTAGGGCGTGAGGGCCTGGCTTAGACAAAGGACAAATCTCTATTAGTGCCGTCAAACTGCTTTTCTGTTTACCGTTTTAACCACAGCAGACATGCTTTACAGTATGCTACAAAAGCAAAGTATGTCAAGCTTTACCTGCAAAAAAATAAAATAAAATGCTGAGCTTTTGCTGAGCAGAGAAGATTGATCCATGATGGGTTTTTTTCTCTTGCCAAAGCAATATACTTTACATCTAAACCTTAACTTTTAGACATGGTTTTGTCCAAAAGTTTTGCATTTGTTTCGCCTTGCTGTAAAGAGCAAGCAATGTAAAGGGTAGCTACCTGTAGTTGAAATGTATGTAACAAAATTGTTTTTAATGTATTACCAATAAACAAAATATACATTAAAAAAACACATTAAATGGACAGTTTTATACCTTGGGGCATAAACTATGCAGAGCCACCATTTCGCACAGGAAGAGACACACTTTTGTTGCTTCCTGTTAGCTGTTGCTAGGCAACAGTGCTCCATTGGTCTACAGTTTCTGAACAGTGGCGGAGTGTGAAGCCAATGGTTGCTATAACGTGAGAAAAAGCCATCAGAAACCTTTCCTTTGCATCTCTAACGACAAAGTCAGTTTCCTGACAGAATTCCTTCACAGAAAGTCTCAATGCAGCTTGTAAACGTACTTGTTCAGAGCACTACTACGTTTCTGCTTACAGGGAACACTGGGCGGCTGTCATGGCACTAACTGAACCCCCACCACATTGTTCCCTCTTATGTCCTTGTGGCTAAATAATGAAGTCTGTCAGGAAAATGTACGTGTTCGTTAGGGCGCTGTCAGGTGCTGATTCTCGTAGGTTGTCCCGCATCAATCTGTCAATGAACAGATGTTCTTTCAAGCAGCTTTCATCACAGTTGCACTTCAAACAACCAACTACTCAGCCATGGCTTGCTTCTGCTGGTAACAGCTCTATTCGTTAGGCTAATTCTGCATGCTGAGTCGACGCAGGGCTACATACAAGGAACAGGTAGTTGGTGAGAAAAGTTTTATTTAATCCTCTCATAAACTGGATGGGGCACTTTATCACTAAGGGAGAGGAAGAAAAACTACACTTTCCAGAAGGTAAACAGACTTTTACACCTCTACCTCCCACAATGCACCATTTCTTTAAAGCAACAGGCTTCAAAGAATGTGCATCATATCCTGACCAAAATGGCAGCTCTCCATTCTCCTTAGTTTATGCCCCAAAGTATAAAATCTTAAAAGGTCTTTTTGTTTTGTTTTTTTTTTATAAAACGGTGCACATATTTGTTTATTGGGAACACATTAAACACTTTTTGTTATATACTGTAAATTTCCACAACATGTGCCCTTTATATGCCTTACTTTTTGAACACTAAACTCTGCTTTTATATTAATGTCAAGCATGGTTAAACTTCTACTTGTGTGATTCTCTGTGCTACATTCAAGGTTACTTGAAAAAGTCAATAATCTTTTAACAATCATCCGTGGAGGTGGTTTCACACAAACTAAATTGTGTGCAGAGTGGCGCTCTGACACTATTAGATTTATTATCACACAATGACACAATTGTGTGTAGTTGTCTCGAGTCCTTACTGAGGACCCATTGTCAGAGACACAATGTCTGTGTGGGGACATCTGAAAGGAAATTTACTACAAATTTAGTTGATGAATACGAGGCTTATAGTAGCAAATGAGTCCAAGGGCTCTGTAAATAAGAGGGACAAAGTCAAAGTGTATCTAAGATAACCAATAAACAGAAACCAGAACAGACACCAAAAAAACATAGATTTACTTTAGCAGAGTTTATCCAAGGACGCTTCACACAGTGAGGCCAAAACATGACAGATAAATATGAAGAAACCCAACCGTTTCAACAATTGCGACATTAGTAAACGTTGTGGGGGGAACACGCGCTTTTGACGAGAGAAAACTTCTCATCCAAAGAAGTGAGCGTCCCTCGGCTCCTTTGGGTTTGAGTGGTAGAAGAAAGGAAAAAACAGCACAGCAAAAAAATGCTTGCAATAAACAGCACTCAGACTGGTGATGCCAGTAACCACATATCACGGACTCAGAGGAAGCCACGGCCAAAAGGAAAGAGAAAGCACATGCAAATACCTAGTCGCTGATAACTTAGAGCAGGAGCGTCTAATTCAGGTCAGTGGTTAGATATATATACGGTATAAGGTGAAAGTAATGGATTACAAGTACTCAAGTTACTGTAAATGAGTTGCTTTTATGGGTACTTGTACTTTATTTCTAAATCAGTAAATTTACTTGTACCCGAGTTCGTTTTAAAAGAACTAAAGTAATTCATTACATTTCAACACCCAACCATTACTGAGTAAATTATGATGGTTTTGTTTTAAAATGATCAACGGACATTGTGAAACTATAAAATATTAAACAAACAAATGCATCACATCATAGCCGACCAATCAGATTAAATGTAATGCATGGGGCCAAAACAGCATTTTATTTTCTCTGTTAATTTCTCAGTTTTAGAGTTAATTAATATATCTATACTTGGATATATTTAAAGTTTTTATTTTGATTTGAACTCATTGGTGTTTTATTTTAAAAAGAATTGTACATTTTGACAAACCTTTTATTTTATATAGATGCTTTTATGGAAAATAAATTTGGTTCCAATTGTGGTAAGATCTGGTCTCTTCATTTTTAAGTTTATACATGAGATGTTTACTGTATGCAAGGGAACCGTGGTGAGATTTACTATCAAAATAAACGTGGGGGGTGAGAGTAACTCTTAACTTTTACTTTGAGCATTTTCTGTTATGACTTACTTGTACTTCAATACAATTTCAATCAAGTAACAGTACTTCTACTAGAATATATCTGTACTCTTTACACCTCCGTAAATAAGGATCAGTTTGTTCTCAAGTTAGATTCTCAGATTATTGGGGGAAAGAAAGAGTAATTTCAACATTTTTGTGTCCGAGTTTTCACTTCCACATGCAAATGATATAAAAGTATGTAAAGTAAGGGCTATACAAGCAATAAGTGACAGATTTCAGTCCCTGCAAGATCTTCCCTCAATTTTAATTGATTTTTTTGGACCAATTTTTTTTTAATTTGGAGAAACAAGCAGAATTTTGGACAAACTAGGAGTTCTTTCAACAATTTCAGAATAAAAATTACCCCCGGTCATGTAATATAAGCATGGAAAAAGTGTGAGCCCTGCAAATATATTGAGGTTTTATTGAATTGGTGTATTTGGAGGGACTGAGATATCTACAACGGAAGTATTTGATAATTTACATATTGGGTCAATGTTCTTCCAGTCGTTCTTAATTCTATTTTGGATGATCTAAGGGCCAAATTTTGTCCCTGGGTGTTGAGTATGACACGTGAGAGAATGCATTTTACATGAAATATTGGACTTTGAGACCAAACCTGAGAATCTACCTCAGATCTATGAGCCTGTTTTATTTATTTTTGTAGGTAGGTGATATAATAGTGAGCTCTTCTCAACTGGACCCACATTTTGAACAGTTGTTATAACTATCAGAAAAAGTTTCAGTCCAATACTTTCCTTTTTTTTTTTTTTTTAAAAAAGGCAATGGTTATTATTTATTTTTTATTTATTTATTTATTCAGTTAATTTCCGACATGGTTGCAATCAAAGAAATTCATTTTGACATTCAGAGCAGAATCACATCAGTTTTTTTTTTTTTTTTTGTCCTTTTGCATGCCGGAAAGGGCGACGGAAAAAAAGCATTATGCTTATCCAGATCCGTCCCCTGATCTGAACACAGATAATTTTACATCAAACCTCGTTTCTTCCCTTGTCAAACATTCTCATCTCCTTCATAATTTCATCATTAACTTTTTTTTTTTTTTTTTTTTGTCCTTTTTTATGTGATGCGTTCTCGTCTGCAGTCATTGATGATGTTATGACACACAATTGTGTAATTAGCCGTTGTGTATCAATTAATCTGATGATGTTAGGTTTATGAGTAATAGTTTAAAAGCATAAAACAAAAAGCAGTGACAAACAATGAATAGATAAAAAGAATTAAGCTCATGACTGACACCACAAAAACACTGTATAGTATAGATAGGCCATAATTGTTAAACTGTAGGTAAACATTTCTGTGTAAATATACTCAAACTAGAGTAGGAACTTATTGTTAAACACAATTATAATGCCTTACCTCTCTAAACAGTTCAATGTAAACATAAAATTATATTTTATGTTTACTATTTTTTATTAGTATTTCCCTGCGGATGGAGCAATATATTTATTTTAAAAAGCAATATCATGAACAATTATCATTAGTGGCATGATAAATAAATATTGCACTATTTCAGCAAACCTTGGTTTGAACATTTCTAAAATGCACCCTCTCCAACTGCTTCCACTGTCAACTTTACACACCTACTTTGTGAGACATAGGCAATAAAAACTACAAAAGTTGTAAATCATAGTGATAAATTAAAGCGCCTATATCATGCTAAATCAACTTTTTTTTTAACTTTTAACCTTGTTACAATTTTAATTCCTTATCAAAAACACCCCCAAAGTATTATTGGGCTTCCTTCCTGCATCTCTGAGAAATCCCCTCTAATCCTGCTCTCTGAGCTGCTGCTCTGCCTTCTCAAACGAGGGTCAGACTTTTCTGACATCGCAAAAGTCTGAACCGCCCCCTCCAGGGAGTGCCTGCCGCCGGCCGCACCTCCACAGTGAACATACTCTCTCGGAGCTAAAGGCATGTGAGCTACATACATGAAATGTGTTCTCTGTATTTAACCCCTCCCTGAGGAGCAGTTCCATTTTTAGTACCCGTTATAGTGTCTCGTATTGCCTTTGACTTGATCTGACTTGTTTGTGACACAATGTGACGCAGTGGTTGGACAAAACAAATAATTTTCACTTTAAATGCACTATTCATGTAGTTAATAGAGATGAGGAGGAGAAGAAAGTGCCACAGCAGCTTAAAGCAGAGCTAAGCAACTTTTTCACCTTAATAATTCCTTCTCGTAGTCCCTGTGAGGGTAATACAAGTGTTTATGGGGTGACTGATTTCCCCCTGCTGTCTCTGGCCATACCAGCCTGTCATTGCCCGATCCCGTTAGATCTCGGAAGCTAAGCAGGTCTGGGCCTGGTTAGTAGTTGGATGGGAGACCACTGAGAATTCCAGGTGCCACAGTGGGAGTCACCCAGTGGGATCTGTCATTGTGCCCTTGGGCAAGGCACTTCACCTACATTGCCTAGTATGAATGTAGTGTGTGAGTGAGTGTTGGTGGTGGTCGGAGGGGCCGATGGCGCACTATGGCAGCCTCGCTTCCGTCAGTCTGCCCCAGGGCAGCTGTGGCTACAATAGTAGTTTACCACCACTAAGTGTGGAGTGAAAGAATAATGCCTTAATTCTGTAAAGCGACTTTGAGTGTCTATGATAAAGCGCTATATAAAACTGATGCATTATTATTATTATTAGAAAACCGCACTTGCAACTTTCCCTGCCTCAGACCCGGTGGCAAGACATACTGCTTTATGGCAGCCCAATACAAACATGCTAGATTACGACCAGACCCGTGGCTGCACACGGTTGTCTACAAATTCCCTTTTCTCAAACTTATATCATGGCGGAGTCAGCAAAAGGCAGAGAAGACCTTTGTCTGAGGAACAAAGCAACTCCATGCAGTGACAGCTCAGCACCGGCACACAGCAATCACGTACAGTTGTCGTGACAACAGGCACGAACACACACTCGCAACCCAGCGCTCCATCAGGCAGCACACACACAAATATCCATCCATCTATCCATCCATCTATCCATCCATCCATCAATTGATGCTTTGTCAGCACACAAACAAACACATCACACACATTTCCACACTCCCTTCCGTATTACTCACACATCATTCATTTATTTTACTTGTCTCACTTCAGAAGACCCTTATGGACATTATAAAAACAAGGACCGTGACGTCACCCGGTATGGCGCAGCCGGGGCCCCACCCTGGAGCCAGGCTTGGGGCTGGGGCTCGAATGAGAGCGCCTGGTGGTCGGGCCTTTGCCCACACGGCCCGGCCGGGCCTAGCCCGAAAGGACGACTTGGGCCCGCCCTAGTGTGGACCCACCACCCTCAGAGTGATCCGTAGGGGTCGGGTGCAGAGAGGACTGGGTGGCGGTCGAGGGGGGGTGCCTCGGCGGCCCGGTCCGCTTCCACAGCTTCTGGCTGTTGGGACATGGAACGTCACCTCGTTGGGGGGGAAGGAGCCTGAGCTTGTGCGGGAGGTTGAGAGATACCGGCTAGATATAGTCGGGCTCACCTCCACGCACAGCTTGGGCTCTGGATCCAAACTCCTGGAGAGAGGCTGGACGCACCACTTCTCTGGCGTTGACCGCGGGGAGAGGCGGCAGGCTGGGGTGGGCTTGCTTATTGCCCCCCAGCTCAGCCTCCACGTGTTGGAGTTTACCCTAGTGAACAAGAGGGTCGCGTCCCTTACTCCTTCGGGTTGGGGACAGGTCTCTCACCGTTGTCTCGGCCTACGGACCCAACATAGGTGCAGAGTACCCGGCCTTCTAGGAGTCCCTGGGAAGGGTACTAGATGGTGTCCCGACTGGGGACTTCAACGCCCACGTGGGCTGCGACAGTGAGATCTGGACAGGGCGGATTGGGAAGAACGGCCTCCCCGATCTGAACCCGAGTGGTGTTATGCTATTGGACTTCTGTGCTAGTTACAGTTTGTCCATAACGAACACCATGTTCGAGAACAAGGGTGTCCATAAGTGCACCAGGACACTCTAGGCCGGAGGTCGATGATCGACTTTGTAGTTGTATCATCTGATCTCCGGCCGCGTGTCTCGGACACTCGGGTGAAGAGAGGGGCTGAGCTGTCAACCGATGACCACCTGGTGGTGAGCTGGATTCGCTGGCAGGGGAGGAAGACGGTCAGACCTGGCAGACCCAAACGTGTGGTGAGGGTCTGTTGGGAACGTCTGGTGGATCCCTCTGTCAGTGGGGTCTTTAACTCCCACCTCCGGATGAGCTTCTCCCAGATCCCGAGGGAGGTGGGAGACATGGAGTCTGAGTGGACCATGTTCTCCTCCTGGAAAGAGTACTTTGAGGGTCTCCTCAATCCCACATTTTCCGATGAGGAAGAAGAGGCTAGGGACTCAGAGGCGGACTCGCCCATCACCCGGGCTGAAGTCACCGAGGTGATTGGAAATCTCCTCGAGGGCAGGGCTCCGGGGGTGGATGAGATTCGTCCTGAGTACCTTAAGTCTCTGGAAGTTTTAGGACTGTCTTGGTTGACACGTATCTGCAACAACGCGTGGCAGTTGGGGACAGTGCCTCTGGATTGGCAGACAGGCGTGGTGGTCCCTCTCTTTAAGAAGGGGGATCGGAGGGTGTGCTCCAACTACAGAGGGATCACACTCCTCAGCCTCCCCGGCAAGGTCTACTCCAGGGTACTGGAGAGGAAGATCTGGCCGATAGTCGAACCTCGGATTCAGGAGGAACAATGCGGTTTTCGTCCCGGTCGCGGCACACTGGACCAGTTCTATACCCTTCATCGGGTGCTCGAGGGTTCGTGGGAGTTCGCCCAACCAGTCCACATGTGTTTTGAGGATCTGGAGAAGGAGTTCGACCATGTCCCTCATTGTGCCCTGTGGGGGGTGCTCCGGGAGTATGGGGTCCGGGGCCCTTTGCTAAGGGCTGTCCGTTCCCTGTATGCTGTTTGCAGATGATATTGTTCTGTTGGCTTCATCAAATCGGGACCTTCAGTGTGCACTGGGGTGGTTTGCAGCAGAGTGTGAAGCGGCCGGGATAAGGATCAGCACCTCCAAATCTGAGGCCATGGTTCTCCACCGGAAAAAGGTGGCTTCCCCTCTCTGGGTCGGTGTAGAGTCCTTGCCTCAAGTGGAGGAGTTCAAGTATCTCAGGGTCTTGTTCACGAGTGAGGGTCAGATGGAGCATGAGATCGATAGATGGATCGGTGCAGCGTCAGCAGTGATGCGGTCGCTGTATCGGACCGTCGTGGTGAAGAGCTGAGTCGGGGGGCAAAGCTCTCAATTTACCGATCGATCTATGTTCCTACCCTCACCTATGGTCATGAGATTTTGGTAATGACCAAAAGGACAAAATCGCGGATACAGGCGGCCGAAATGAGTTTCCTTCGCAGGGTGGCTGGGCGCACCCTTCGTGATAGGGTGAGAAACTCAGTCACTCGGGAGGAGCTCGGAGTAGAGTCGCTGCTCCTTCACGTCGAAAGGAGCCAGCTGAGGTGGCTCGGGCATCTGTATTGGATGCCTCCTGGTCGCCTCCCTCGGGAGGTGTTTCAGGCATGTCCTACTGGGAAGAGGCCTCGTGGAAGGCCCAGGACACGCTGGAGGAACTATGTCTCTGAGCTGGCCTGGTGTCGCCTCAGGGTCCCCCCAGAACGGCTGGAGGAGGTGTGCGTGGATCGGGAGGTCTGGGGATCTCTGCTGAGACTGCTGCCTCTGCGACCCGGCCCCGGATAAAAGCGGAAGAAAATGGAAGGATGGATGGATGTCTCACTTCCTCATACTGTTCACGAGGTCACATGGGTGTGTGAAAGCACCCTTAGTGTCACTGTTGTATTATGATTTTTCAGTGATCGGTTGCTACCGTCTTGGGAGAGCAAAGGTGCGCATGTAGCTGTGGGGTGGGGCAGGTGGCTGGAGGTGCAGAGTTTTTACGACAGTGACATAACCAAAGGGACCTTTAGAGAGAGCACTAAGTGCAAGTTCCTTAGTTCTGCTTTAATACTTCGGTGTTTGAAGCAGCTGTCTGTTGCTGCTGTGATAAACACACAGCCTGAATCGCTGAGACTGACTCACAATCACAAAAGTCGCTTACATATTAAATGTGTTTTCCTGTAATGTGCAGTTTTTTGGCTGACAACAACGACAGTGTGTGGCTAGCAAAAAGAAAATTGCTTTGGTGATCACTGATCTCCCTCGCAAGGGCAAACCAGGAAGTCAGCATTTACAGACACGCCTACTCATGAATATGCATAAGTAGGCCCTAAAACAGGGCTAAAACATGCAAGTTTGGGAAAATATACTTGAAATTCTATGTTGTTTGGGTTCTTAGAACAAATGGAGATGGGTGAAAAATAGCATGGACCTTTAAGTAATAAAATTTGTTAACACATGATGATGCCACCTTAACATAACAAAGTGCTATATGTAGATTTAGATAAGAGATTTGCACTTTAACAATATATACTGTATTTGTAACCGAATGAGGACTTTTTATATTTTATTTGTACTTAGACAAGATGAATGTTTCATCACAGTAACATTCTCTTAAGTAACACATCAAACACTATAACACGACTATTTCAACAAGTGGAAATGATGAATGTTCCATCAATTCAAGGCAAATAATTATTCTTCAACTTTTTTTTTTTTAACAATTATTTGATAGAAACCACAGCCAGGTTGATATATATATTATAAAATAAAACTATATGAGCAAGTTTGATTAAGTAGCTGTCATTACTAAAATAAATTCCTGGACTACTAGAAGTAATGAAGGAATGTCATTTTCCTGGTGTCAGAAAAACTGATGATGGTGAAACACACCTAAATGTTCACATTATTATAAATGTCTTGGGTGGTTTTTAAAAGTGTGTCAATATAAAGGGCTAATTTACAGTTTGGTGCAATGTTCTTATTTATGTCTTAATATTATTTATTTTTTTAGGTTTTTAATAGTTTTTGTCATGTATTGACTAGGATCAGGTTTAGAAATTTAGATTAAGTAGAGAAATAACATTTTTACAGACATGTAAGCAAGAAGTAGCACTACACCACATTTGTCAAACTCAAGGCCCAGGGGCCAAATCCGGCCCTTTAGAGAATCCAATGTGGCCCACAGGAGAAAGTAAAAATGAGAGAAAATGTAAATTACTGCATGTAAATTGCCAAATAATTCAGTTGTAGATATCTCAGTCCCTCAAAATACACACATTTAATGAAACTCCAAAATATTTGCAGTGATCAGTTTTCTTGTGCTTTTATTACATGACTACAGTCTAATTTTTAAATCACAATTTGTAGAAAAAACAATTTGTGATCAATTGTTTATTTTTTTTTTATCCTGCAATTAATCAAATAATCACAGAAAATTTCTTTAAATCACGTGAGAAATAGTCACAAAATCTGAGAATTTAGAAGTTAAGATTCTTCAGGGACTGAGACCAGTCATTTATTCCTTGACAGGTCTATTATTGTACACCAAGCTGTACAATAATTATTTAAAATTACATTAGTAGACAATTTTTGTTGTGTTTGCTTTACCAATTTAAACATTTAATGAATTGTGTATCTTTCATTTTATTTTATTTTAATAGTCAGAAGGTGAATAATTAACCATTTTAGTTACAGTTTCCAACAATGCTGGGCATGCAGTTTGACCAAACCTCACACGTAACAACTGTTAAAAAACTGCTGCCTTGAAAATGTAAAACAGCGTCAAGGCTAAACCGTAGCAACAAGGCAACAAAAACACAGTGCACGTGCCAAAGAAAGCAAAGGCTCTGCAGAAAGTCTGCTTTGTTGGGCCTATGTGAACACAAACCAAATGGCATACTAACGTACTACTTATACTAAGTCTGACGTCACAGTTAGCATTTAGTGCACTCCCATTAGATCGTATGAAAAGACTGAGTATGCGAGAAATACCCAGATTCGGGACACTGGCCACGTTTACATGGGAGGTTTAATTCCTCTTTAAAGCAGCATAAAAGTTAATTTCTCTTTAACCTGACCTTGTAAACACCTAATTCCTACTGCTAGTTCCGAATTAAACTTAACTCCAAATTAGGTGGCTAGTTTATTCCCTTTTTTATTCTAAATTGAAAAATTCATCTTTCTTGTAAACTGTTAACACTTAATTCCGCTTTGAGTTAATTCCGGTTGTATTGCGCATGTTACGACATAATCCAACATGGCGGCCCGGACTAGAGCAGAGACTAGTTAAGACCCTTAAAGGACATGGATATAACGTAAAAAGGGGATGAACGGAGGCATAAATATGGGGACATTAACACGGACACATGGACTTATCACAAACATGGAGATCAGCAAATGGATGGGTGGTACTAAGACCCGGAGAGTAAATGCGTCCCCGTACTGCTGCACAGGCTGTAATATCACCAGTTTATCATTGTAATGGTTGTTAGAGCAACTATCTTTACAATGAAGCAACTATTTATTCCAGTTATCGTGTGTGGTCGTCTGTGTTATAGCCAACAATAAAAGATTTGTTGTGTGTTTTTCCTGATAGACGTGATACGTCACATTCTCCTCCTGTCCAATCAGAGCCTTCCCAACCCCCAGACCTAAAGCGGAATAAATTAAAAGTTTTCCATGTAAACCTCAATTCGGGAATTACTATTTCCATGTAAACACAAAGCAGAACACTTTAATTCTGAATTATTTAATTTTTGAAGTATACACAGTGGGCACACTAGTCATACTCAACTGTCCCATAATGCATTGCAAGCAGAATGTAAAATTCTTCTGGAACCTGCTTCAAGCTAAAAATCAAACATCCCCCTTTCAAAACAAAAGCATCTCTCCATGTCTTGAAGTAGTTTTTCACGCTTTTGTAAGTAGGTGCTCTTGTTAACCGTTTAGTCAGTAGCACAATGGAGGGTGTCCGAAAATCTCCGAAATGTCAGAATTCTATGTTCTTGGTCACTTTCTTGCTTAAAATGTTTTCAGAACTTTCAAAGGTGGAGAATCAACGGGATATTTAGCCTCAGCGTGCTTCAGGTTTTTGTTGTAAGTTCAAAACAGGGGTTGACGGGGACAAAACTTCTGTCCTTTCATTTTGTTTGGCAACTTTTCATCCAAATAAGCTAACTTTAGCCCAATAAATATCACTCATTTCCCTTTTTCCCTCCATTTTGCCTCTTCTTGTTCCACATTTTCACTATTGTTACCCATTGCCATTATATACCACCTGGTTCCCCTTTATTTGTCCATTTTTTGGCCACTCTTTAAAGCTTTTTGCCCCATTTAGTCACTAAAGTTCACTCTTTTTTGCACCATTTTTGGCCACCAGTTACCATGTACTCTCATCAAAAAAAAAAAAGTGGCAGACCAGAGAGGACCACTTTGGGTCGACAGCCCTCCGGGACGTTGCCCGGAATGCCAGACGACTAGTCTACCCCTGGTTGGAAATGCTTCTTGGGAAACTTTGAGGTATACTTCAGTTGGAACGACGGTCATCATCCTAATCCTCCTGAGCTTACCATATATGGTTGACAGTATATACTCATTGAGTTTGTAGTGCATAGTACGGAGTACGCCATTTCGTACAGAGCCAAAGTCTAGGGTGGATTAGGCTAGCAAAAAGTTTTAAACCAAACACCATAAAACCTAATAAGTAGAATAGTGAGGAGGGGCAGGAGTGTGTGCAGGTTAGTAGAGACTCTTCGGAAAAACAAGGCAATAATTGTTTATAGGCAGACGATGGAGCTATAAGTTCAACCAGCAGGAGGGAGAACTTATACACTCAGGTCAGTCGGTGAAGTCACTGACGTGCTTCACCTTCACCCCGTTCCTCTTTATGAGTTTTAACGCTGAAATTGTACTCCACACTGATATCACAGCTGATAAATGTATCAGCTTTTGCCATTAAGGCATTGGTCTGGCACTATCCTCAACATAATATTATAATAGCAAAAAGGCTGTTTTTAGAAAGAAACAAGCTAAAAGTAGAACATTTCCTTTAAATATTGCAAAATAAGGCTCTTGTGGTGTTTATTTTACATTGCCTCAGAGCCGCTGATAGCTAGCCCTGTATTTATCTTTTTTAACAAGTTTTGGGCTGAAAATCATCAGCTATTTCTGTATACACCACTCATCTTTATTTTTAGTCAAACTTGTATGTCATGGTTATAAGTTAGAAGAGGAACTTGGTGCTTTGCTAGTGTTGCAAAAAAAAGTTTCAAGTAAGTAAATTAATTCATTACATTTCTACACCCAACCATTACTGAGTAAATTATTTTTTGTTTTAAAATGAGCAACGGACATTGTAAAACTACCAAAAAAAAAGAAAAGTCCAGACAATCAAATGCGTCACATCATAGCCAACCAATCAGATTAAATGTAATGCACTCTGCCAAAACAACATTATTTTCTCAGTTTTAGAGTTCATAAATGTAGCTATACTTAGAGCCTGATAATTTTCTTACATTTTGAATTCATTGGTGTCATTTTATTAAAAATAAAATTGTACATTTAGACAAACCTTTATTTTATACAGATGCCTTTTTGGAAAATAAATTAAGTTCCATCTGAGCAAAATGTGATCTCTTCCTTTTTAATTGAGCATTTTATGTCAACCCTAAGTACAATTCCAATCAAGTAACAGTACTTCTACTAAAATATATCTGTACTCTTTACACCTCCGTTAATACAAACCAGTTTGCTCTCAAGTTAGATTCTCAGATTATTGAAAAGAAAGAGTCATTTCAACATTTTGATGCCCGAGTTTTCACTTCCACATGCAAATGATATAAAAGTATGCAAAGTAAGGGCTGTACAAGCAATAAGTATCAGATTTCAGTCCCTGCAAGATCTTCCCTCAAATTTAGCTAGCACTGGATTTGTCTTATAAACAGGTTTTTGGGTTGAAAATCAATTTAGCCAAACTTGTATGTCATGGTTATAGGTTTTAAGAGGGGCAAATTACAAACAAAATGAGAAGCTGTGAATTAACATTAGCACAGTGCAGAAATACAAATGGAAGGGAGCGTAATTATACAGGCTAAATCTCACAGAGATCGTGTCAAACAAGCAGGAAACCTTCAGAAACCCATTTCACAGTAGCATTACCTGCTAACTCCAGCCTGGGATCACTGGGTGATTGTGAAGTAGCAACAGGTGTGGCCACCCAGGATATATGGAGAGAGGTGGGCGGTGCCATCTGCAAACACAAGAGCAGGGAAAAGTAAACACAGATGCACAGAGGCCTCCAGGATCCAACCGTTTAAGTTTAGACTCAACCTGGTGTTGTTTCTCACTGATCCTTCATTCTCTCTGCTGTTATAAACATACCTGTACTAAAGTTAGTTTCATCATAATAAGTAAACATAACCTACTCAAGTACAAGTACAAGTAAGTCATACATAAATAACTCAAGTACAAGTACAAGTACAAGTAAGTCATACATAAATAACTCAAGTACAAGTACAAGTACAAGTAAGTCATACATAAAATACTCAAGTACAAGACAAAAGTAGCTCAATTAAGTAGTACTCAAAGTAAAAGTTACTACAGCGCCCATGTTTATTTTTGGTAATAAATTCCCATGCATACAGTAAACATCTCATGTATAAAATTAAAAAGGAAGAGACCAAATCTTGCACAATTGGAACTTAATTTATTTTCCACAAAGGCATCTGTATAAAATAAAATGCCAAAATGTACAATTTTTTATTATTTTTTTTGAATAAAATACCAATGATTATTGTGAGAATTATCTCACCTTTTTTATTTAGACTCTGTGAACCCTGAAATACAACATCCTAAGAGAGATATGAAAACACATCCTCCACAGCACAGTTATCCACCGTACATGTAGAAGCATGTGACATCTTTATTTAAAACTGAAACATCTCAAATGACAGATCACAATGCAAACACTCACGACCCCTTCAAAGAGCCCAAAGTTATTTTCTCATGAGCACGTCCGCCTGGTGGCTCTCACTCATGATGAAAAATAAACTAAAGCAAAGGAAAAACTATTATAAATGTAACATTATGAAGTCACAATATATCTATTTCCTGTAGTTTCTCATCATCAAAGTACCGTTTGTGGACGATGTTTCACATATATTGACTAAATATTTACATTCTTTCACTATTCTTTACATTCAGAGCATTTTTAAAGTTACAAATTATGGAAAAGTACTTTTTTCTAGATATGAACTTATATCTTTGAACATCTAATCTAACTGATTATTAATGAATTATTATTACATTTGACATTATTACATTTTTGTAATTTTGATCTGCTTCAACTTTAATAAGTCAGGAAAATATTTACAGTGTGTTTGACAGGATGCCATTAAAAATGAAAACAAGGCTCACCTTTATAGTTGTATCTATAGTTGTATGATGCTGTACATATGTAAAGCAGATGTGGTATTGGGCCATACGTG
Organism: Gouania willdenowi; assembly: GCF_900634775.1. Lineage (NCBI taxonomy): Eukaryota > Metazoa > Chordata > Actinopteri > Blenniiformes > Gobiesocidae > Gouania > Gouania willdenowi. Next base: position 12,056,333 of record NC_041053.1, read on the forward strand.
CACACAATGTCTGTAAAACAGTTCATATTGGTTTTATTCCAAATAAATAAATAAAAAGTCAATTATTTTTCCCCTTATCTCTCTGCAAAGATGATGTAACCATTAGAAAGGGTGGAGACGCTTGCACATGTTAATGATAATAACATTTTTTTGTTTTTTCTATAAGGGAGGAGTCATCAGTTAAAAAAGATGATATCTTTGGATACTAGCTTCGACACAGCATGACTTGATCAGCAGACATGGTGTTGTTGCTTTTCAAACACTGCTCAACTTATTGAAGAATGAACATTTGACTACTTTTTTTTTGTTTGTTTTGCATTAGCACACTGAAGCAGCGTTGTTGATCACAGGATGTGGCTCTGAACATGTTTTTTTTCCAGACACGGCCTTTAAATGACAGATTGATTGATTTAATGTGCAATGCTCAATGTGTGGAGGCATGTGTTGTTGATCCTCTCACTTCGTAAAACATCCGACAGACGAGGTGACACTGCGAAGATGGACTAAAACAGACAAAAACCCAAATAGAAAATAGAAAAAAAAAATGGCAGATATTTTATGTGAAATAAGAGCATTCCTACACTAAGCACCAAATATAGTATTCTGGATCAATAATCCTGATTATTTCTATCACGTGACTGCGCTGCTGTGTGATTAAAAACAGAAAGTGAAACGGAATTTATGTCTAGAGGATGTAATGTGAAAGGTCACCAGCAGGAGGTGTTGTTCAACCAGTACAAAGCCGAACATAGGGATTTAACGATTTTTCAAACTGGCCCAGAATCAATATATTGATCCAGAATCAGATCATAAAATCAGATCAAAAAATCTAACACTTGTTCCTTCAATCAATCAATCAATCTTTATTTGTATAGCGCCAAATCATAACCAATGGTATCTCAAGGCACTTTACAGTAGAGCAGTCTTAAGGACGGACTCTTCATTTTATGGATACACACATATGCATATATACGTATATACACATACATATGTATCCCACACCCAACATGAATTCATCATGGCGGCAAGGAAAACCTTCTGTTAAGCAGCAGGAACCTTGTGTGGATCCCATTCCTATGATGAACAGCCATCCACGTTATGCTGTGTTGGGTGTGTTCCTTGTCCCTTGTCCCATTTCAGATATTTCCTGAAAATGTCATCGAAATATGTCTATTCGTTTTTAGATTTGACTGTATAGACAAATTAGTAAATAAATGAAATAATACAGGCAAAAACATAACCTCCTTGGCAAGATCATTTTTTTAATATATATTTAGTGTTTTGTTATGGTTTCAATTCAAATCAACTTGATTTATATAATGCTAATTACAAGAATAGTTTCATCTCATAGCGCTCATCATAAAATAGAAAATTCTTAAGAAAAAACAACAATTCTACATGAACGCAGCTGAATAAGAAGAAATTAAAATAGAAAAATAAAAAAATCTTATTAGGGTTTTTGATTTTCAGAGGTGAAAGTAACGAATTACAAGTACAAGTACTTTTTTGGGTACCTGTACCTTTTTGAGTATATTTCTAAATCAGTCATTGTACTTAAGTATGATTTAAGAGAAGTAAAGTAATTTGCTATTTCTACATCAAACCGTTACTGAGTAAAGTATTTTTTTTTTTTTTTGTTTTAAAATGATCAACGGACATTGAGAAACTACAAAAAAATGAAATGACCAGATAACAATGAAATGCATCACATCATAAGCCAACCAACCAGATTAAACGCACGGCACCAAAACAGCATTAAATGGAGGTTATTTTCTCAGTTTTAGAGTTAAAAATGTAGCTATAATTACAGCCCGAGATTTTCTTTATTTTGAATGCAAGGATTGTACATTTTATCAAACCTTTTAATTTATACAGATGCCTTTGTGGAAAATAAATCAAGTTCCAATTGTGCGAGATCTCATCTCTTCGTTTTTAAGTTTATACATGAGATGTTTACTGTATGCAAGGGAACCGTGGCAAGATTTATCATTTATGTGGGAGGTGAAAGTAACTAGTAACTTTCACTTTAAGTGCTATTTAATTGAGCTAGTTTTGAATTGGATTTGAGTATTTTAGTATGACTTAATTGTACTTGTACTTGAGGACAATTTCAATCAAGTAACAGTACTTCTACTTGAGTAGTACATATTAGTACTCTACACCTCTGATGATTTCTTACTTTGGTATTCTGTCAGAATTCGTAAACATTAGTTGCAAAGTGACAGAAACTGCTGGTAAGATAAAGTAAAACCCAATCCTCCATTCAAAGGATCTTTTTAAATCCAATTCCACTGACTCTAATTCAATTAGCAGCGATAATTCAATTCACTTCATCTTCTTGGATGAATGAGGTAACTGTAGAACTAAAGCCACATTGATACCGTCCCTGGACACCATGCTATAAAAAAGTCCTGTAACTTAATTAGCACCAATAGCAGCACACCGTGTAGCACATCCCAACATATGTGACTTCCTGTTCTCCTCGCCCTGGATCTACAGTATGTGAGTCAGCATGCAGACCACAATCTGGTACTCCTCCAAACTAAGTGGACCTTGAGTAACTACTGAGTGCCAGGGGTATCCATGGTGAGATTACAAGCAAAGAGTCAGCCAATGACAATGCGCCGTACTTAAGATACACTATCTTGCAACATAGAGGTCACGCCGCCTGATATTTGTCATCGCCTTGGAAACGAGGAGTTGGTAATCTTGTTGGAATTCCCCACCATGTGTGTAGCTTCCTCCCGTATACTTACACACATATGATGATGATTCAGAGTGCGGGGGGGGTTGCTTTTGGTGCAAAGAAGAATGTAAGGGAAAAAAGAGGGAATGACAGAGCGATTGAAATGTGGTTTCCACTGCAAGTTGTGAGTCACGAACACGAGGGAGGGACTGCAAGAAGAAGAAAGAAAAAAAAAGACTATTCTGGGATGGCTACTATAGCAACATAATAAGCATGAGGGAATGTACTTGAGGGGAAGTTTCCATAGCGATGTCCTGTGTGTGTGTATGGATAAATATCACATGCCACAAAGCAGTTTGTAATGTAATAATGAACTCTGCTCTGCTTTGTCACACAAACTTTTTTTCAGAGTGTTTGCGGAGAGCACGAGTCCCTCTTCTTTCTCTTCTTCTGTTACAGCCCCAGGAGCATTTTTGTGACTGAACGTTGGGCCTCAGCTCAGAGCAGCTGAAGCCTAGAACACCTTTTTCTACACGTCGGGTCTTGCTTTTGCTGCAGCGTTGTGTGTTGTCTAAGTAATCGATTATAGGCCTATCCTTCAACTGTTGCTCAATCATCAGAGGTAACAGTAACGGATTACAAGTACTCACGTTACTGTAATTGAGTTACTCTTATGGGTACTTGGAAAACTTCAACAATTATTTAAAAAACTAAATGTTTTGCTTGTAACCGGAGGGTTGCAGGTTCAAATCCACTGTGGGCCATCACTGTGTGACCTTGAGCAAGTCCCCTACACCAAATTGCTTCCAGGACTCTCTTGAAAAGAGATTATCAATCTCAATGAGACTTTCCCGGTTAAATAAAGGTGAAAAAAAATAACTAAATAAATTGATAAGCTGATGAATACCACTGTTATTGAGTTGTTGTTATTGTGTTTTTTCTAGTGCTGTTTGGGGATGGGCTCTGATAAACAGTTATTGCTTTAACCCATTCCATTTTTGGTTAAAATGAATGTTTATTCTTTGTATTGTATTGTACAGTATATGTTTGAAGACAGCCAAGAACAAATATCTATCTATCTATCTATCTATCTATCTATCTATCTATCTATCTAACCGTAACCCTAACCCTAAACTACGTTACAAACCAACTAACCCTAATGCTAAACTACGTTACGGACTAATGTAATGTAGTCGCCAGTCCAAAAAAGACATCTTAAAAAAATATGACTGAGGTTGGGATCGAACACCCTATGCGTACTTATGGTATTCAATCCTGACAATAAGCGACGTACGCATAGCACCCGAGGGTTGTCCATACGGCTAGCCACTTCGTAACTTTTACTTTGAGTACTATTTAATTGAGTTCCTTTTTACTTGTATTTGAGTATTTTATGTATGACTTACTTGTACAGTACTTGAGTACAGTTTCAATCAAGTAACAGTACTTCTACTTGAGTGGGCTATATCACTACTCTTGATACCTCTAATTTAATTTCATCTTGCTGTAAACTGAAAGAAATTTAAAGAGCTACTTTTTGCACACTAAACTCTGAAGTAACTTGTTAGATTGGTAAACAAACGTGTTTACAATTGGAATTTTGTAAGATCAATTTATTTGGTCATTATCTGTGTTGTACTAATGACCTGATTTGTTTTAAGGTGTTCCCCCTCCTCCTCCGTGAGGCTCTCCTTCCCTTTCCCACATACGTTCCTGCTCTGCACATTCCAGTCATAGCGATACGTTCCAACCCTCCACTTCTTCAGTGAGCAAGTCGATGCATGAGGCAGTCAATCAATGGAGCCTGTTTGTTCACAAGGTTTTTTGGATATGGAGCCATCAAGCATTTTTTTTACGGAGCAGATGTAGACATCCCATCCTGATTGTAGAGCAGTGTTTCCCAAACTTTATTGCACCACTTACTCCTTAGGCCCTTGGATAACAAATATATATCGTCCAATTTATTTCCTATCTATTGATTACCTTGTTAGGCTTCCTAATCAATGAAAATATAGGTTTTAATCTAATTGGTGTGGGCGTCTCAGTCTATTTTTTTTGTAAAATGTGGGAAAGCTTAATATGAAACATATTTTAAATAATTGTTTAGTTGTTAATAACTACATACTGTATGTGTAGAACTGTGACATGGTTCCCCAGTTTTGCCTTAAACTATAATTGACAATTTCTATAGAATTTTCATGGCAACAAATGAAATGATCTTAACTCAATTAGAAATAAACTACGATTATGACCGCAACATATTTTAAAAATTACAATTACAATTATAATTACACCATAATTGTAATTATTATCAATTACTGGGTTACATGTATAATTGACTCCAAACCTGGTGTGTGCAGGCTTGTCTAAACTCTTTCCTGTGTCTCGTCCAACATTAAGCTTGAATTAAGGCCTTTTTATTCATTTATTTCTGATGTTTTGCCCATTTTAGAATATAAAGAGTTGTGCCACAAATTATTATTGATGGATGAGAAAAAAGTCTGTGTGCATGTAAGAAAAAATCTATAATGTTAAGAAATAAACTGACAAATATTTTTGTGAGGTGTTCAAGTACATACCCCAGTTTTGGAACCACTGTTGTCGAGGATAAACAAAAGGAGCAGCTAAATTTGCAGCACCTTCTCATTAGATAGTGAAGAAAGAAGTTCTACAACTTTTTCAGACTTTTTATTGACTTAAAAAAACCTTTTCTGTACTTCTTTTAGCTTTGTTACTTTGTTTTTTAGTCAGGAATGTGATAAATGTTTCTTTTTGTAGTCAATATTTACAGTTTTGTCTTATTTTGACAACATGCCCCGCCTCCTGATTCTAGTAATATGAGCCAGAAGCAACTGTGGGGTTTCATGTCCAAAAGTGCAGGGGCTGTCTGTTTTCCCTCTGTACCTCTTCCATTCCCTCGTGTAATAAACTCTCCCTTCACTCTCACACTGGCCGTCTCTGTTCCACGCCATACACAACTCAACAAAAACACTCTTTTTTTTTGACTTCACGTGACGGTAAAGTTTTCACTAAAAACGTCCCATTTACACGCCTCAGTTTTAGCGTTCTGCATTGTGTCGTCTTGTCCTTCCCTGCCTTCTTTGGCTGTTTTCCCTACACAGACTTACCTTTGACCTCTCTCATTCCATTCCAAGACTGAATTACTACACAGTGCTGTCATGCCTGAGAGGAAAGGGCTGCTCACACCCTTTAAATACGCAGAGGGAAAAAATGCCAGACATTTCTGATACATTATCTAATGGCTTGTTTTTTAGTCTTTAACGGTTAAAAGTTGACATAGTCTGACATCTAGTTCTGTCTTTTCTTTATCTTTGTTATTCGCTTTAGAAGGCGAAACAGCTTTCTAGTGCTTAGAGTTCCATTTTCTCGGCGAACTCCAGACTAGAGTCTAGGAAACCCCATTAAAGACCTGAGGCTGAGGCGGTATAAGCAACATGTGGAGGCATAGTTTTGTTTCTGTCCTCCTGGAAACAGAGACATACCCTCGTCATGGCTTCCTGGCGTACGATCTGTAGCCGAGCTGTAAACATACTGTAAGTAATGCAAAAATATTTACACATAGTGGGACTTTACGACTAGCTTGACAAAAGACATGAACATTCCACGGTGTAATCATAACCTTCATGATTCTAACCTAAAAAAGGCCCCACCCACACTGGAGGAGTAGATGCTATAGTGCAGAGGTGGGCAACTTCTATCACAGCGGGGCCACAAAAAAGTGGGCCACATTATCAACATTCATGTTAGCATTTAGAACGATGACCAATCTGAGCATTAATACAAGCTTGAAAACACATTTTGTGTTTTTTTTACATTTATTTTGTAGTTTTTCCTATCAGTATGGCAAATTTTTGTTGTCTTTTTGTGTTTTTTTTTGTCATTATGTGTTTGTTAAACTTTTTCTGTTCATGTTGTCATTTTGTGTAATTTTGTGTGTCTTTGACATTCTTTTGTATATGTTATTGTTTTTGTAGTGTTTAAGAGGTTGTTTAGTGTGTTGTTGTCATTTTGTGTGTATCATGAATCATTTTTGCATAGTTTTTTCTTTTATCTTTCAGTACTTTTCGTGACATTTTGTGCATTTTGAATCAGAATCAGAATCAGAAATGGTGTTGTTTTCTGTGTTTCTGGAGTTTTGTGTATTTTGTTGTTCTTCGTATAACTTCTAACTTTATGAAATACAATTTTATTTTGTGGGGGGGTGCACACAATTGGACCAAGGGCCACATCTGCCCCCCCGGGCTGCTAGTTGCCTATGTCTGCTATAGTGTCTGAAATGCTTTGAGGTTCTCGTGTTGCACTCCACACTTCTTCACCTCCACGTTCCAAACCCTGCTGCGACTACCTCACCCTTTTCCAGATGTGAGCTCTAGACCGCCAGATGCTCGGCACATGCATTCCATGCCTGAGGCTCCGACTGGGGGCTGACAGCCACACAGGGATCCTGTGTGGTGAAACAATACAGCCTCTCTCTGGTGCTCACTGCGGCAACTGCTTTTAAAGAAAGAATCTCTCCCCCTCTGTGCAGGCACTAGGCAGGGATGTTAAAAAATGTCCAAACAGAGCAAAGATCAGGAGAGAGAGCAAAGGGAGAAGTTGTGAATGCGTGGCGAGGAGTGAACCAAGACCAACTGAAGGAAAGGTTGGCAGAAGTCGAGGAGAAAAAATTTCTGTTGGCAGAAAGCGGTTCATTGTTCTTGTAGATTGTGCGTTTGTTTTTTTAACTCTTGGCATTTACTAAATACAAATAGGAACCCGACTCTTCAACTGTATTGGATGTGTAAAAGTGCCAAATGAAAAAAAAGATCAAGACAAGTGCCTTGAAAGAAGTTTCCACATCACTTTTCGGCAATCAAAGGGTTAGCAATCACACCAAAAGTGAGCAGCGCTGAGGGTGAAGTCAAAGTTATTTGCTCAAGTCACAACCCTCTCCTACTCTGATCTACAGGATGGGTGAGTCATACGCTCAAGGACTCTGGCGCTTCTAGTGTTTGTGAGAACATTTCCATTTTCTGATTTCCATGAAAGCACAGGACAAACTTAAAATGGCTTCTGTGGTGCAGGCACCACGGTGGAAGATTGTTGTGCCAATTTATGTTGATTCATGCTGAGTAAGAAGGAAAAAATGACACATCTGACTCACTCTGGGATGAAGAGTCCTCCCTTGTGCTTGTGTGTGTGAGGATGAGTGCTCAAGTTATTTCCTTACAGTGAAGAATACTGATCATCCCCAAAATGTTTCCGTCAGAATGTGAATGTGCACAAAGTGAATTCAATAAACGAACAAACCCAGGTGTTCTTTTTCATCCTGCTGTCATCATTAATCAACAATGGCGGTATCGAACAAAGTAATAATAAAGCAAGGTGTGCAGGTTTGCATGTGTGAACAAAGAACAGCAGGCGATCAAAACAGAGTGCTACTGAAAGGCGTGTCTGCTTTGCTTTGTTCTCACTGCACCAACTTAAACCCCAATAGACAAAGTTTCACCTGAAAACAAAGTCAGGATTGAAGAGAAGAGAAGGAGGCAGCTGTAGAGCAGCAGCTGAAAAGGTCAATGTGAGAATGTAAGGCCTACTTATTTATGGTCTATCACTAGCACTGCAGATAGACACGTTCTTGGTATTTGCAAAAAAAAAAAAAAAAAAACGGGTTGTGAAAAAGAAGAGTTCTGCTTTTTACTTGGGTGTGGTCTGACATTGTTTGTCTGTTTTTTTTTTTTATATAATGAAAAGATCATTCTGGATCAGAGACACTCCCTGTAACTTTTCAGGCACTCCAGTGATTTCTTTTGGGAATTAATTCCAGTTTAGGCCTCTTTAGATGTTCGCAGTGAAATAAAGACAAAGTTTATAGTTCTGGTATCTTAGTGGGGGACTAATGCTTTATGAGCGAGGAGAAATTTGACAGTAATGACCCTTGTCTGGGGCCATCCTAAAGGAGAGCCTAATAAAGATTTGTTCCAGTCTTCTTCTCCTTGGGGAGGCACAGTCTTCAAAACAAGAATCCATGGTTTCAAGTGAGCTGCATTCTCAGCCTTGTTGTAAACCACAGACTGGAGACCAGTCATTTTCTCTGCTGGATGTTTTCCACTAACACTCCTTCCTTGTTTGGTGCTCAGCTTCCCTCTACAGGAGAACTGGTATACACCGCCCTGATTTTGGATTTTAAAGAACCTGCAGACTCATGTACAACTTGATGCAGAGCTGGAGTCATGCAAAATGACATAGGTTTGACACCAACATACACTATATCAGTGGTTCTCAGACTTTGGCTCAAGTACCTCCTTTTGTCAGACTACATTTTGCTGAGTACTATGAAAAAACAACTGTAAAGCATAATAATGGAATGAGTGAGCATTAACGCATACTATAGAGCTCAACTTGTAAAAAGGAGAAATGAGAGTATTTAGTGTCTCATGAATAGATATATCTTTATAGTTTTTACAATTTCTTGTCATCTCCCTTCTGGTGTGGAACGAAGATTGACTCATTTTCAGGCCATGTTTTAATCAAGATCATTTGCATCATCATTATTATGATTATCATTTATAACTAAAAAATAAACTATTTAAAACCTTGCATTTTCAATGCTGTCAATTGTTCATTTTCCACTCTGTCTCTCTCACGTATCCCCATTTGAGATAAACTATATGGACGAAGACATTGCCAAATGTGTAAAACAAAAAAAACATTTTATACAGATGCTGGTCATATAATTAGAATATCATAAAAAAAGTTGATTTATTTCAGTAATTCCATTCAAAAAGTGAAACTTGTATATTATATTCATTCATTACACACAGACTGATATATTTAAAATGTTTCTTTTAATTTTGATGATTATAACTGACAACTAATGAAAATCATAAATTCAGTATCTCAGAAAATTTAAATATTACTTAAGACCGACACAAAAAAATATTTCTAGAAATGTTGGAAAACTGCAAAGTATGAACATGAAAAGTATGATCATGTACTCAATACATAGTTGGGGTCCTTTTGCCTGAATTACTGCATCAATGTGGCATGGCATGGAGTAGATCAGTCTGTGGTACTGCTCAGGTGTTATGAGAGCCCAGGTTGATCTGATAGTGACCTTCAGCTCTTCTGCATTGTTGGGTCTGGTGTCTCACATCTTCGTCTATACAATACCTCAGATTTTCTATCAGGCCAATCAAGAACAGGGATACCATGGTCCTTAAACCAGGTACCGGTAGCTTTGGCACTGTGTGCAGGTGTTAGGTCCTGTTGGAAAATGAAATCTGCACCTCCATAAAGTTGGTCAGCAGCAGGAAGCATGAAGTGCTCTAAAACTTACTGGTAGACGGCTACGTTGACCTTGGACCTAAGGAACCACAGTGGACCAACACCAGCACATGACATGGCACCCCAAACCATCACTGACTGGAAACTTTACACTCCACCTCAAGCAACGTGGATTCTGTTCCTCTCCTCTCTTCCTCCAGACTCTGGGACCTTGATTTCCAAAGCACATGCAAAATGTACTTTCAGAGAACATCACTTTAGACCACTCAGCAGCAGTCCAGTCCTTTTTGTCTTTAGCCCAGGTGAGACGCTTCTGATGCTGTCTCTTGTTAAAGCGTGGCTTGACACAAGGAATGTGACAGCTGAAACCCATGTCTTACATACGTCTGTGTGTGGTGGTTCTTGAAGCACTGACTCCAGCTACAGTCACTCTTTGTGAATCTCCCCCATATTTTTGAATGGGTTTAGTTTCACAATCCTCTCCAGGGTCAGGTTATCCCTATTGTTTGTAGACTTTTTTCTACCCCTCTCTATAATGTGTTTGGACACAGAGCTCTGTGAACAGCCAGCCTCCTCAGCCATGACCTTTTGTGTCTTGTCATCTTTGTGCAAGGTGTCAATGGTCGTCTTTTGGAGAAGTGTCAGTTCAGCAATCTTCCTCATGATTGTGTAGCAGAACTAGACTGGAGATCATTTAAAGGCCTTTGCAGGTGTTTTGAGTTAATTAGCTGTCTTCAATATTGAACCTCTCCACAATATTCTAATTTTCTGAGATACTCAATATGGGGTTTTCATTAGTTGTCAGTTATAATCAACATTAAAATAAACACTTGAAATATGTCAGTCTGTGTGAAATCAATGTACTGTATTGTACACATCATGCAAATTTCACTTTTTGAATGGAATTACGCAAACAAATTAATTTTTTCATGATATTCTAATTATAACACCAGCACCTGTAATTCATAAGGTTTTGAAGGAATTAATGACTTCAAACGTAGTACTGTGATAGATGTCTGACCTCATACAGTAAATGCTTTACAACAGCAATGTTATACACATTTGAGTTTGTTCTCAAGTGGACCACAGATTTAGGCAAAACAAAAAAAATACTAAATTGTATAATTATGTAAGGCACCAGTAACAGGCAATTAATATGTAGCCCTATGTAATTAAAAAAAAAAATTAAGATATGGCAAGATTTTTTTAAAAAAAAAAAAAAGCATTTGTGACAATTTTTGCCTGAAATTATACATTTTGTGGAGTTTAATTTAATTTGTGCTTTTGGAGGGTTAAGATAAGTATAGCTGCTTTTCAATTGGTAATTTTTACTGCCTCATATTTTCTGGTCATTTTGGGCCCCAGGCCTCCAGTTGGGCAAATGCCAAAATCTTATAGAAAGCCTTCCATGAAGAATGGAAGCTGTTCCAGGTGCGAAGTTGGAATCATAATGCATTTGAAAATTTCCCTCCTGTTGGTGCAGTAGTAATTTTTTTTTAATAAAGTTAAGTTACTGTAGGCCTCAGTTTTTAATTTATAGATCAACTGTCCAGTATAACATGTTCCACCAGTGAGGCAGGAACTATTCCAGTTATATTACATTCTCACTCATTTTATATTGTTCTACAAGTCAAACATATTAATCTCTTGGTTGGAGGTGGATTTTGTTATTAGAGGGTTTAAAAAAATCCCAAAGATGAAACACCATTGGCTTTACTACCACTTATTTAACAAAATAAACAAAAACCAAAATTCAAAGCTTTAGACGTCCCTTTTGCCATTTCATTAAACCACATGCATCATCCATAAAATCTATTATGCTGTTGTATAATCAATTACTGATCACCAAGTATAACTTAAGTAAAAATGTTTTAATCCTACTGGGACCACGATGCATTTAATTCATAACCTCATTCTCATCCCAAGTTATTTATTGTCTAAATTAATTTTTCATCCATTGATTAAATAACATGATTTTATAAGAATCTCTTGCAAACAAAGATAACCCAACATTACACACAGAGGATTCATAATACACATTAAATCTCAGTTGGAACTTTATTTTGCAGGTTCAACACAAACAGTTTTGGGAGCCACAAAATTTCCACTGGTCTTCAAACTGTCATTCCTTTAGCAGAGTCCAAGCGTTGCATGTGTAATGTAGCACCCAGTGTCATTTGAAAATCTTGCCTTGATTGAACGCTTTGCCCACATGCTTGAAGTCTCCCTCCCAAGCAAAGTACTCCTTGACCTTGGTCTTACACTCCTCAGAGTCGGGGTCTAGTTTACGCCACTCGTATGACTCATAGTCAATCTGCCAGTCTGGGTTCAGCTGAAAAAGCAATAAAAATACATTAATGGTACAAAATGTCCCATTCAATCTCTAATCTTATTGGTAGTGACACACCAAAATTCCGCCAAACAAAAACGGCCTAAAAGTGCTTTTTTGTTTTTCGCACGCACACCGACTTAAATTGATTTGTTTTAATGAGAGAACTTCTAATTTGACTATTTCAGCAACTCAGTCGGTTATAGGTCTGTAAAATATTTAATGTATGAGTGGGGACAAGTTAAACATTTTATTATTTTATATTGTGCATTGTTGGAATGTCAGTGCAAAATAAAGATTTTCACATTTTTAATTGATTTCTTATTTGAAGCATTAATATACATCTATAAAAGCAAGGAAGTTCTGCGTGCATGTGTTTGTGGAACGAATTTCTCCCCGACGTGGTGTCTGTTTGACCTGAAAGATTATAAACGCTGATAATTACACCACGGGTTTATAACCTAATGCACACCTTACGTAAATAAGAAAAAGCAAAACAAAAGCATGTGGGGAAGCACGTGAGGCTGTTACATTTAGCGCTCCACTGGCACCACCGGCAGAAAGAATCCACTGAGGGGCGCCTTTGGTGTAAAACAAAACCCACCCATTTTCTGCTTAGTATGTTGGATGTACATGTTTGTACGTAATAAATTTTCCCACTGTGTTTGAGTTTTTTCCTTGCCAAAGGAGGGTCTACAGACAGGATGCTCCGGAACAGTTATTATCCAAATGCTTAAGCCCAGCAAACATTGGTGCAAACTTTATTTACCAATTTATCATGTTCATGTCCATAAAAATTTAACAATTGCAATGTTTTAATTTTAGTGAGGTTAGTACACATTTAGAGTCAGAAATGCAATGGGTTAAAAGTGCAGTCTGCAACTCTCAAAAGTGACTTTGTCATATTATCTAAAGCTGTCACTATGTAAGGACAGCTTTACATCAAACTAGTAGTTTGTGTATAAAAACAGACTGAGTCCCTCCTGCTGCTCCTGCAGCCTTTGGCAGATTGCCAGAATGCACCGCGACTGAGCAAAAACAACCGATCAGAGCCAGGATTGTGTTTATTGGAATGTCTGACAGCCCCACCCCTTTCCCAGGCAGGAGCGCCGATTTTTTTTTTTTTTTTGAACAGCGTATGGTCTGAAGGAGTAGAGGACGGAATTGGTGATTTTTCTGCTTGAAAGGTAATTACTGCTGCTTGATTTACATTATGTTTGATTTGTAATTGTTACACTAGAACTCTGTAGTACATGTGTTGTTCATGTGCGCCCAGCAACCTCCGTGTGGGCTGTAAGTGACAATATGTTGTTGCTGCCGCTGCACCTAGAATGGTGTGTGCACATAAAGAGATGTTGCTGTCAGACTAACACTAGCTTGTTGGCTCCTCTGAGGGAGGGACTGTGGAAAGTTTGGAGGCAGGGCAAGAGAGCAGCAGGGAGGGAGGGATCTGAGAGTTGCGGACGGCACCTTTAAGGTTAGACAGCCTCGAAAAAAAAAAATTAAACAAGGAAGGAAACTATTTTGGCTCTGACGCCACATAAAGAGGAAGAGGAGCTGAAAGCAAACACGTGAGCCAAGTTTTCTAAGGACAAGATGAAAAAAATCATGGCCTAATGAAAAGGTTACATGATGCAAAATTAAGTATGTTGACTACAGGCTCAATAAACCTTGATTAGCCATTTTAAAGAAATATAGACTCACATGTAGGATTAAAAAAAAACATCAGATTGTATTTGATAGCACTGTTTTACCAAACAAGAATGCTTCGTATGCTGAAATACTTACAGTGAAAGCCAGCTCCTGGCCTCTGAACACCCAAATACCAGAAATGCTGCTGTCATCGTTGGTGCCAAACAAAATAACACTGGCAAAGGCCGTTTTCCTGAGCTTGTCCAACCGCTGAAACATGCCTGTGGATAGAAAAACATCCTGATCCATACAGAACATGACATACAACTACTAAACATACTTAGAACACTGATAGCAGGCATACAAACTACCAACCAATAAAAACCCATGAGCCCACCATCTCACATTGAAACACTTGTTTTTAATTCTGCACTCCTGTGAGACACTGGTCACATTTCAATGTAACCACAGCATGAACCAGCCTTTAACTCACCAACACAGAGATGACTGGGATGAAAATGGTTCATTTCTCTTCCCCCGTCAGATTAAGACACTGTGCCATGAAGGGACACTGCCTTGCCCAATGACAGGGGGCACAGCTAGATTAGTGATACTTAATACCACAAGTGATACCTAAAAACCAAGTACTATAAACATTTTACTGTATATATTAAGTTTTCCAAGGTATAGGTCTTGTTGTTCATTTAAAATTGAGAGTGACTTATACAGCAGGTTGACCCATCTGTGGATTTCATAGATAGTCAACAGTATCATCTAGCAGGTAAAAATTTAAAAATAAGTCACTTTAAAACTTACTACTGTTTTCACACACTATAACACAACGTTCACAGGTCTTACTGCAAAGTTAAGATTTTCTTAAAAAATATGAATTTTGTGTGATTGTTCATATTACACATTAGATGCGTCTTCAATCAGTTTGGAGTATGAACGGAATGCGACCCCGAAGTGGTCCGCATGCACAGAAGAGGTCCAAAAGTACCCCATGACCCCACAGGCACAAACCAGTATCAGACCCGGCTTCTCCTAATTATGACATTTTTGCATGGTGATGACGTGGGAGTAGGACAGTAAGTGCCTCGGGCATCCAGACTGCAGTCGCATGGCAAAAAAAAAAAAATCTCATAGTTATTGGATTTAGGACTACATATGAAAGCAACCGGGATTTTAAAGTAAAAAAAATAAATAAATAAAAAATCATACTTGTGTTGTTTAGACCGTCTTTAACAAATTGGATACAGGTCACATACAGAACAGAAACAGATCAGATTTGGGTGTCATTTGCCTGTTTACCATTTGATTCCTAAAAAAAAAAAATCTGATTGTGTTCTGGTCAGGAGCAGTATATTGTTTCTACCTGGAAAAGTAGAGACAATTAGCGTAACAGGCTAGCAGCAGCACTATTACAGGGGAAAAAAAAAAAACCTGTATAAAACCTGTAACTTGTCTGATTTGCAGACAGGGAACAGTAAGGAGGTACATGGTTACGTTTAATAGAGCAAATACAACCACAAGGTTCCTACAGCGTCGGTCAAATTAAAATCAAGACTTTTTATACCATTTGAAATAAAATTTAAGATAAACTTTATAGTAAACACAAATGGGGGTGGGGCACACGCCACATCTGTTATATAAGGTTAGGATAAAAAAAATTTAGTGTCTGGTGCAGACATGCAACTGGGGGCTCCAAAGTAAACACAAAAATATACAAAATGACAGTTAAATACACAAAAAAAAAAACAGACAGAAATTTAAATCACTCAACACAAGATAATTACAAAAATAGCTAGAAATCTATAAAACAACAAAAATACAAACCATTAGGAAAAGCTAATTAGAAAAATCTTAGTTGGGCAGGAAATTTTCACTGCAACCACGTCACTGTTATATAGTTTGCTCCGCTGTCGTGATTGCCCGATGTTACGGTTAATTATACATTTTCAAAAAAACGAATGTTACCATTTATTTTGAAATGTGAGACTAATTACAATAATACTTATGGATCCACAGGAACCTTGTACCAGATCTGGAAGTCTAACATCCAGCCATTCGACTTTTTGGCCGACGCGACTTTATGTGATGATTTTTCCAGAAAAAAGTACATTTCTTGGAAAGCAACTTATATACAGGTGTGACATTATCTTTATTCTATATTTTCAGAAAACCCTCAGCATTGAATTTAAAACCTGTATAATGTCCACAACACTTTTCCATTTGGCAGAGGGGTGTGCCAACACAAGGATAATATTATCAAATGAGGATAAATGTCCAAAATAATAAAGTATTACTATTTCACAGAGTGACTGAGGTCAATCTTTAGGGTGTCTTACCTGTGATAAGGTTGCAGCTCTTAAAGGCGAGGGTGAGCTCCTCAGGGTATTTGTACTCTGCGTACCAGATAGAATAACCTTCACGGTCAAAGTTCTCCCAGAAGTGAGGAAGAGCCACTTTCAAGGTGTCCTCATTGGAATACTTTCTCTTGAACTCGTCCATGACAAATGGGCTGCCAATGCACACAGATTGAGAAAAATCTGGTTATTTTGGGTTAGAGTTTGTAACGTGAATGAATGCGTTGTATGAGAATTCTACTCTTTCATTTGGTTTGTAGCCACAGCATGAACCAGCCTTTAACTCACTGAACCAGAGATGACTGGGATGAATATGGTCTGTAGTTTCTTTACCCCCGTCAGATTAAGACATGATGCCATGAAAGGACACTGCCTTGCCCAAAGACAGGGGACACAGGACGCTAAAACTTAGTTCCGAGAAGACTACAGCCCTGAATGTTTGACGTCTGATTAGATTAGATAAACTTTTATTAATCCCCAAAGGGGAAATGTATTTGCCATCAAATTGGAGGGAATAGAGTGTCCTGTAATAAAGGGGTTCTCAATCTTGGGTTCAGGTCCCCATTTGGGGATGCAAGACACTATTAGGGGGTTGCCAGATCCAATTTGAGCCCATTTTTGCAAATTTTAATGCATTTGTCACATTACTCCTATTTCACAATCAAATGTCGAAGTCTTTTTTGCAAATTTTTTCTACTTTCAAGACATTTTTGGCATTTATAAACCTTTCCACCACTTTTCCAATTTAACCAGATTCCCGATTTGTCATGCCCATTATTTGCCAGTCTAAACTAATTTTTCTGTCTGTTTATGGCCACTCTAATTTGCAACTTTCAATTAATTTCTTGAGTTTTTTTTAAAACCATTTTCCACTATTTTTTGTCCCTTTTACCCATCTTTATTTCTGATTAAAATGAGAATTTACATTTTTGAGATGACTAGGGCTCAAATAATATACATCCTGGAAAACAGTGGATATTATTCGGATAAATAAATAAATGTGGTTATCACAGATTCATAGAATCTACTAGAAACCGCGGGTCCTGGGAGTCCCCAGGCCCCACATGACCTTGACCTAATGAAATAAATGTAGGTAAGTAATGAACCTCCTGTCAGCCATGAGCATACAGCTGTAATTAATCATCAATAACCTCACTGTGATGCAGATATCTATACAGTGGAGAGTAAAAGGATTCCAGCCATGAAGAATACCTCCTAACGTTATTAACCAACAGTGTGAGTACCTCTTTGGAAGGAGTGCGTAAGGGTCCTTTGTTTTAGGCTCTGCTGCCAAAACTGCATCACAGTCGTCCATTTCTTCTACTGGAGCGGGTTTCTTTTCCTCTTTTTTCTTTTCCTTTTCCTTCTTCTCCTGAGGCTTGGCCGACTCTTTAGGAACCTTTTCCTTTTTATGAGGGGCTTCCTTTTTGGGCTGCATCGCAGAAAACTTCTTGGCTGGAGTTTCAGATCAAAATAGAAAATGTATTTTCAGTCATTTTCTCTAATCGGCTTCACTCTTGTACACCCACCCTGACCAAGCCTTTAAATCTCTTTAATCATAAAATATTTGTTTAAAAGACACTGCTAATAGAGCTACCACTACCTGTATTAATGGCACCTGTTTGAACTCATTATCAAAATGA
This sequence comes from Gouania willdenowi, assembly GCF_900634775.1. Taxonomy (NCBI): domain Eukaryota; kingdom Metazoa; phylum Chordata; class Actinopteri; order Blenniiformes; family Gobiesocidae; genus Gouania; species Gouania willdenowi. Next base: position 12,074,276 of record NC_041053.1, read on the forward strand.
AAGACACCTGTCCACAACCTCAAACAGTCACACTCCAAACTCCACTATGGCCAAGACTGAAGAGCTGTCAAAAGACACCAGAAACAAAATTGTAGACCTGCACCAGGCTGGGAAGACTGAATCTGCAATAGGTAAGCAGCTTGGAGCAATGGAGCCATGTATCGTGGGATTTTGAGAGAAAACCTTCAATCAGCAAGGGCATTGAAGATGAAACGTGGATGGGTCTTTCAGCACAATAATGATCCCAAACACACTGCCCGGGCAATGAAAGAGTGGCCTAGCCAGTCTCCAAATTGCAACCCCATAGAAAATCTTGGGAGGAAATTGAAAGTCCGTGTTGCCCAGCGACAGCCCCAAAATATCACTGCTCTAGAGGAAATCTGTATGGAGGAATGGGCCAAAATACCAGCAACAATGTGTGAAAACCCTGTGAAGACTTAAAGAAAACATTTGACCTCTATCAAAGCGTACATTGCAAAGTATTGAGATTAACTTTTGTTATTGACCAAATACTAATTTTTCATCATAATATGCAAATAAATTCAGTAAAAATCCTACAATGTGATTTTCTTTTCTCATTTTGTTTCTCATAGTTGAGGTATACCTATGATGAAAATTACAGGCCTCTCATCTTTATAAGAGGGAGGACTTGCACAATTGGTGGCTGACTAAATACTTTTTTGCCCCACTGTAAATATTAAATATGCTCGCACTATTAGATAAAATAGTGTAGGTTGATAAATTGAACATCGTTAACTCCAACAACTAAGGTAAAAGGTTGAAATAGTTTTTGCTTGATTATTTATATTCTCGTTTGCTCAATGTATTGTCCGTCATATCAGAACACTTCTATGTGTCATTTTACAGGACTTTACATCTCATAATACAATGTGCAAAAACATCAAAATACTGTAGATTAAAAACTTTCGACTGACAATTTAGACCTTTTCTTCTGGAATAAATGATGTTTGATACATTGATCTATGGGGCATACACTATCATTTTATTGATTAAAAATGTATTGAGGGTAGCAGCCTTTCAAAAAAAGCTGTAAAACACTTTAATCACTTTCTTGAACTTGTCCATGACAAATGAGCTGCCAACATGCACAAATTGGAGAAAATTTTGGGATACAGCTTGTTATGTGAATGACACAAGGTCAACAAGTAAAGGTATTGTATGAAAATTCTACTCTTTCATTTGGTTTGTAGCCACAGCATGAACCAGTCTTTAACTCACTGAACCAGAGATGACTGGGATGAATATGGTCTGTAGTTTTTTTTACCCACGTCAGATTAAGACTTGGTGCCATGAAAGGACACTGTCTTGCCCAAAGACAGGGGACACCAGTCACACAGTAAGTACCATATTTTACGTTTTGTAGTAGTTAAAACATGCCCCAGAAGGAGTACAAGGACTACAGAGAAGCACGCAGGATTGTGGGAAATGTAGGATTTTACTGGAAACTATGCAGTGGTGCGCTCGAGTATAAAAGCTCTGAGAAGTGCGAATAGTATGCCAGGATTTTGCTCTGAGGATGTCTGCCCGAGTATGTTTGAACCTTAAGAACTGACGGACGAAGCGATCCATCAATCTAACAGTAAAAACTGACCATAGAAAGCTGTAAATGGAATAATACGCAGACGTGGAGCAGTAAGGAGGTGACTTCATGTGGAGATGGGAGCAGCCCACCTACCTGCATGTTCTTATTGGCTGAGATGTTTAAAGGGCACCGCCATCAGCCAATAGAGAGCAGGCTATGTTGTAGTGAGACTATTACGTAGATTTTTCCAGAATAATTTCAAAAACTTACCATCAAACTGGGCCATCTTCTCACACAGGTTGACCTCTCCAAGAACAGTCTTGAACTGGGGCTGGTTAACACAGGTGACAAACCAGCGGGTCACGTTGGGGTAAGGCTGACGGAAAGAAGGCTCAAGGACCTAAAAGGAAACAATAGACATTTAACTGTTAACAAAATCTGATCAAATCCTTAAACCATTTTAAATAAACAGAACATCAAACTGAACACAGTTGTCAGCATGTCTCACCTGTTTGTAAAGCCAGAGCATGGAGCAGACCACAGTGATGTCTGCCAGGCTGACTCTCTCTCCTACCAGGAAGGTGCGGGTGTTTAAGTGTTTGTTCAGGACTGTGAGCACCTTCTTCACGTCCTCTTTGGCCTGTTCTGTGGCCTTCAGATGCAGAAGGAAACAATATTTTGATAAAAAGTCAGGGTGTGAGCGGCTGTTCCACCGCTGATTGCTAATATTTTTTCATTATGTTTACTCTCTAAGTACCTGCTTGTTGAAGGGCATGATTCCTAGAGTGGGGAAGACCCATACACTGGCTGGAGGGACGACCTCAGAGTCAGCAAAGCTCACCCACTGCAGCACCTGAGCTGCTGCTGAGGGAGTGGCCCCACGCAGGGCATCATTGCTCACTAGAACCAACCAGAAAGACATTTACACACAAGGGACACAATCACTTTAGAAAGGATGGCACACTAGGGAAGAATAACTATTGATACCAGCAGGAATACTAAATTCATATGTTAGTTGATTGTTGTCCTACTTCACAAACACAAAAGAGCCCAAAAGGTTTAAATATACCCAGTACAGAATACACCAGGAATTAGCACACCATCATGTTAGAGTTTAGACAATACACAGACTTCTCTCCTGCTGAGTTTACTCTATAGCTAAAAAACTAATGTCACTTTAAAACATCTGCAACCAAAGAATCCTTAAAATGGACCAACACCTACATTTATTTCTACCTTTGCAGATATTTCTTATTATGGAAGCTTTAACATTACATGTAGGTCTAATTAAATGAATGATAAAACAAACTCAGCAAGCATGATACCAGAAGTTGTGACTTTAGAGAAACCAGTGTGGCCACAGCATGAACCAGCCTTTAACTCACTGATTCAGAGGTGACTGTGATGAATATGGCCTTGGATTATCTCCCCCTGTCAGATTAAGACTGGGTGCCATTACAGGACACTGCCTTGCCCAAAGACAGGGGAACTATGACCTTGACATCACAAGGTCAAAAACCTTTGACTTTGTAGTTGTAAGATTAAAAAAAAAAAAGTATAAGTTTTAAAGAACCGAGGCTTCAGCTTGACTTGCAATTGTTAATCTTAACCTGCAGCGCAAAAAACAAACTCCACAAAACTTATAGAGCAATGGTCGCCAACGCATCTAAATCTTTGAAACATTCGCCGTTGATCCAAAATGTATTGAAAATAATAGGCATGGGCTACATCCAGGCAGATTGAAGTTCAGTTTTGCATGCACCTCTTTCTCTCCCGATTCAGTACTTGTATTTTTAAGCTTTAGTGGCTACGTTAAATTGACCAATTGGATTAAAGAATGACTCAGGCACATTAACTAAGGCTCCACCAGTGTTTTAGGCAGCCATCTTAGTTTTAGTCTTATGGACAAAAACGTGTATTAGTTTGAGTCTTATTGGCTGAGAATTTCCTTAGTGTTAGTCTCTTTATATATTAATGCAACTTGAATAAAAAGTGAGTGGATAAGCATAACAACTGATATGATCCATTTGTCCACCATTAACAAAATACTGTCCTCATATTAGTAAACATAAAATAGGTTACATGCCTTTACTTTTGGTGTTGACATTAAATTGAATAATGAAAGTAGAATTGAAGTTGATGTGTTGTATAAATTTCAAAGCAAGACAGCTATGGCTGTTGATAATATGCTAGTTAGTGTTTATTTGGTTAAAAAATGTGTGACTAAAACATTTCATGCAATTCAAATACAAAAACCCTGAATAAAAGGCTGCATCTTGCACGTCACCAAAGTGGTGGTCAAGGATCTTGGGCTTAAGAGTGAGATACTTACAATAGTGAGCAATGGCATTACTCTCTGACAGACAGAAGCCGTCATCTCCCTGGTAGGCAGGTACCTGAAATCCAACACACCCATGTAAAGTTAATGAAAACAGTGTCTAAAATGGGTGCGTCAATATAGAGGAATTTAAACTGGTTTCACACTTGTTTGGATTAACTAGACTGAGGATATTAAAAGTTATCGTCATTATGACGATAACAATTAAAAAGCCTAAAAAGATGTGAAAATATCAATTCATTATGCATCATGATCTTTTATTGGTGATACTTCTAATAAATCAGGTCTTCATATGCATCCATTTAGTGTAGAGTAGTGGTTCCCAAATAAAGAGATTCCAGATGACCCCAGGGTTGAATAACACTGGTGTAGAGCCATTTCATGTGCAACTGAAATACATTTGACAGTGATGTGTATTGTTTTTTGTAATCATGACACATATTGTTTCCTAAAGTTTCATTTAACTTTGGTTTTGCAATAAAGAAAATAAGGATTCTAAGATCGCTAAATAATTACCATTTAATCGCAATAGGGATCGAATCTATATATGTAAATACAAACTGCACTATTTTTTCTGCTGCCGATAACGTTGGGAGTTACTGCTTGGAGCCACGGATCCATTGTTTACACACAGCTGTTAGCACTCTGTGCTAATGCTACACCAGCCTATGCCGCGAGACCAGACATCGCTTGTGAACTGAGGAGGAAACAATGGGGATAATTACGAATTCATGGCTCACAGCGCCAACAACGGACTCTGTTGTGGAATTGAACGGCTTCCAACTTTTACGCGGTGACAGAGCGCGGAAAGCGGAAAGGAGAGAGTCTGGCTGTGTTTGTGTGTGGAAAGGAAGAGCTGCTGCAGCAACGCGCACACACTTTTCTGACTTAAAAATCACTGCACGTAGTTTGATTGCGTCATACACTACTATTCGGCCTTGCTTTTGACTCACTAAACCGAAGGCTGAATGTGGCTTTTTTGCAATATTCGGCGCATCCTTAATACTAGCTATCTCAACTTAAAAACTAGTAGCACTGACTTGACTAATTAAACTATGGGCATAAACTAATATTTTATCTATTAAACGTATCAATGGAAGCAGCTTTTTAAATACCGCTGGAGAGCATTCTAGTCACTTTCTTGAACTCCATGACAAATGGGCTGCCAGCGCACACAGATGGGAGAATAAATGACTGGGTCAACATGTGAAGGTGAACATTTTGACGATTGTTTGAAAATTCTACTGTTTTGTATGGTTTGTAGCCACAGCATGAACCAGCCTTTAACTCACTGAACCAGAGATGACTGGGATGAACATGGTCTGAAGTTTTTTTTACCCCCATCAGATTAAGACTCGGTGCCATGAAAGGACACTGCCTTGCCCAAAGACAGGGGACACTAGTCACACAGTAACTACCATATTTTCAGTTGTGTAAGCATTTTTTTGCAGGTTTAAAATGTGAGGTTAACTCATTGACTGCCATTGTAATTTCAAATCCAACCGTTCACTGCCATTGACGTATATGTACGTCAATTGTGGTTTTCACCTGGGGTTACTGTAGCGGAGCTTTCCCATAGATATCGGACTTGGACTGTGGTGTAGTGACCAAATGCTACCCTGAAGGTAGCAGCATTGCAGCCTTTGAAGGATTAGACGCGATGGGAATATATAGCCGTGAATAAAAGAGGCAACGTTGACAAGGGAGAGTGTGACACAGCCAAAGAGGACAGTGAAGTTTGGGCAGCTCACACCAGAGCATAGCATGTGTCAACCTAAGTCGACGATTCAGTGTGTCGCGATTGTGAGAGAAGACTATCAGCGAACCGGGCCAAGCGGGGAGACTCGGCACGTTTCACAACGCCACAAGCTCATCCGCTGAGACACGACTGTACTGCAGAGCCTGATGTGTCCCCTTGCACGCAGGAGATTGTTTTACAGCTTACTACAATACGACACAAAATAATGATTTTTGCCATCAAAGCCCGGTCTCAGTGTTTTATAGAAGAAAACTCATGTTCAGATATTTGAGGTCTCTAAAGCAAAAAAACAGCCTCAAAGTCACGGTTCTGCTTGACGGGTTGTTTTCACAAAAAGCCTGTTTTCTCAGCTTTTTGGTCAGAAACTGGCGTTTTGTGTGAAATATATCTATATTCATCTGCTTATTATGAAGACAAAAACAAACTAGAAACTTTTTTTTTTAATGATGAAAGAATCTGGTTTCAGATTTGACAGTCATAGGTCAAAATATTCTGTGGGTCTTAAAAGATCAGTCAAAATGCTTTAAGAGGCGGGCAGTGAGGGGGGTATCTGTTCTGAAAATGGCTGGCAGCCAATGAGTTAAAAGTTATTGAGGACTTCATTATGATGATATTGATGAAATAGCGTAAAAAGGGTGGGGAAAAATATGTATTCCGGATGTATCAATCCGCCACGCTGTTGTTTCCTAGCAAGCTAAATGTCAAAGTGTGTGATTTGAAAATTGCAAAATAAAAATCAAGTACTCTGGGAACACTTCAAATGTCCGAGCCAACATTTTACGCTGTCAACAGGAGCTAGGAGAAGCTGAACAGCTGCCGCTACCAATTCAACAATGTAAATTCAATCACTTTAACTATGAACAGACTAGACAGATAACTACATTTGGTACATTTCAAAAGCACCCCATAGCAATGTTGCAGATACTTTAGGCATTTTATTTTAAAAGTTCCCAAATGTTTACTTTTAAAGTCAATAAGTAGGTATTCGTGTTTATTTAAACAGAAACTAAACAGTTAAACACAAAATGAGAATTTAAAATACTTGAAAACTATTTGACTGCTTTATTTTCAAAACTACTATTAAGTGACAAAGAAATGTTACATTTTGCTTGTTACCTCTTTGTCCAAAGTTTTCCTCTCTGTATTTACGATTTTAGAATCACTTGATTGAATCTTGGAAACCTGCCTTTTCTTGAACCAAGGATTCTACAGCTTTAGTCAAATTAAATTCAAGACCAAGGCCGCGTCTCATTTCTCCCCCTTACCCCGTTGAAATGAGAGTCGTAGGCGTGTCTCATTTCACTATTGGGTATAGGCGAGGCAAAGGGCTATTCACCCCTTTAAATGGAGCTTTTACCGATGCTGCGTGGCGCCAAAAAACGCGAGTAAATCGGGAGGCAGCAGGTCCTCCCTCGGCTGTAGCGCTGCAGTTGCTTCCATCGCACCTGGTGTGTCATTTGCTCCAGTGACGCGATCACCAGGAAACTGTGTGTGTGCATGTGTGTGTTGAGCCGGTGACAGAGAAGAAAAAAACAGAGGGTTGATCACTTTTCTTTTTTGCTCCGTTTTTACGGTTTAAATGATCAACTTATGGAGATATTAAAGGATGAGTTCACTCAGTAACTACTGATCATAACACATTCTAAGGGTTTAACAATACATGTGTATTGTGTTAGCTCTTGGTTTTATGTTCACCTTACATGCCCTACAGCTAGGGGGCTCTAGCGCTCCTTTTTGAGGACACATGTTGTACACATGCTGTGGGTGGTGCGGTTATAACTCTCATCTGGACGGTGTTATGTTTGTGACTGAGAAGAAAATAAAGTCCTAACGTGGAGTTGACCTTTGACTAACATTGGTAGCAGAGGATGGTTAGTAACTACAGAGTTCCGCCGCCGTTTGAAGAAGGAAAACCCTATGAAACCTGGAAAAATGAAGTCGGCATTTGGGCCAGAGTCACGGACTTGGAAAAGAAAAAACAAGCTCTCGCTGTTGCTTTGTCACTGTCGGGCAGAGCACGGGAGACGGCAATGGAAATTCCGGTAGACGATTTAAATAAAGACACCGGAATGGACACTCTGCTTGGTAAGCTTGACAATTTATTCCTGAAAGAGGAGAAAGATCGGATCTATGAAGCATACACTGACTTTGACCGTATTGTTAAACACGAAAACGTGTCCATGGCGGACTATATTATTGATTTTGAACAGCGGTGTTCACGTATGCGCAAATACAAAATGGAGCTACCCGATGCAGTTTTAGCGTTTAAGCTGTTGGACACTGCGTGCTTAGATGGGACAGACAGGCAGCTGGCTTTAACAGCGTGCACAGATCTAACATTTGCCTCAATGAAGTCCGCTTTGAAGAGAATATTTGGCGGTAAAATGAATGCTACAGAAGGAATCAGTCAGGAATCCGTGTTTGTGGCGGAGCAGCGGCGGAAAAGAATCAAAACCTGGCAACAAAGCAGCAGACCTAAAACTCCACAGCCCGGTACAAACCCGCTGGACAAATTCGGACGGCGATCAAAGTGTGCAGTGTGTCAAAGCACGTTTCATTGGGCCAAAGATTGTCCACACAAATGTGAAAGTGTTAATGTAAATGAAGATAAGACAGGAGTGTAACATTACGCTGTATGCTAAAGAATCACCAACAGATGGAGAAATATTTATGACGGAATGCTTTGGCTCAGCTATAATAGACACTGCATGTACAAGAACAGTATGTGGACAAGAGTGGTTAGACAACTACATTAGTGTGTCCGGAAAAAAAAAAGAAAAGTCAATGAGAGCAACAGAGATACAAAGTCACAGGCCCTTCAAGTTTGGGGATGGAAATGTGGTGTACTCTGTTAAAAGTGTTAAAATACCAGCCAAGATTGGCAACACCAAGTGCAATATTGAAACAGAAGTGGTCCCAGTTAATATCCCCCTGCTTTTGAGTAAGACATCTTTAAAAAGGGCTGGAACTGTTCTGGACATGGAAAATGACAGTGCAGTGATGTTTAATCAAACTGTCAAACTGGACTTTACGAGCTCAGGACATTACTGTGTGAACATAATGGATAATGAGAGCAAATGTCCTACAAATGCTAATCAGATATTAGCAACTACTGAAGAAGAGGAAGAAGTGCTTACAAACACAGACAAAATGAACACAAACGAGAAGATGAAAGTTTTAGAGAAACTACACAAACAGTTTGGACATGCTTCTGCTGACAAGCTACAAAGACTTTTGAGTAGTTCTGGCAATAAAGATAAAGAGTGCATTAGCTTACTACAAAAAGTCATAGGTCAGTGTGAAGCGTGTCAAAAATACTGCAAGACCAAACCTAAACCTGCTGTCGGCTTACCACTGGCTTCAACATATAATGAGACTGTTGCTGTAGATCTACACGAACTTGAGCCAGGGGTGTGGTATCTACATGTTATTGACCAGTTCACTCGATTTAGTGCAGGAAGTGTCCTGACCACCAAGAGGTCTTCTGAAATAGTAAAACATTTTATCCACGATTGGATTAGTGTTCATGGCCCACCACAAAAGTTGTTCAGTGACAATGGAGGTGAGTTTAATAATGAAGAGGTGAGAGACATGGCTGAAAACTTTAATATTGAAGTAAAGACAACACCCGCCTACAGCCCTTGGAGTAATGGCCTGTTAGAGCGCCATAATCAAACTTTGACTGAGATTATACTAAAAGTGAAAGCCAATACAGGATGTGACTGGAGCACTGCCATGGACTGGGCTCTCATGGCAAAGAACTGTATGCAAAGTGTCCATGGTTACAGTCCACATCAGCTCGTTTTTGGGCAGAATCCAAATTTACCCTCTGTGTTGATTGACAGGGCACCTGCTCTAGAGGGCACCACAAAAAGCGAATGGGTTGCCAAACACATTTCAGCTCTGCACACCGCACGGAAGGCCTTTACAGAAGCAGAGTGTTCAGAAAGGATACGTAGAGCACTAAAGAAACAGGTGCGTCACAACAATGAAAGGTATGAACTCGGAGACAAGGTATTTTACAAACGTGTGGACTGTGCTGAGTGGAAAGGACCAGGAGTGGTCATTGGGCAGGACGGTGTCGTTGTTTTTGTTCGACACGGGGGCACCTGTGTCAGAGTTCACCAACTCAGGCTGAGGAAGGTCACTCAGGACCATGTGGATCCTCTGATTATCTCTGAGAAAGAAAATGGTGATAAAACACACAACACATGTGACCTAACTGAATATACAGAAGAGACAAGTACAGAAAACATTGACAATGATCCACTGGATGCTCCTGAGAATGGGAATGCTGAAAGACAAGATGCTGGAAATGTAAATGTGAAGACTGGTCAAATTGTGACATTCAGAAATGGGGAGAGTGGTGCCTCACAAAAAGCAAAAGTGTTAGGACGTGCCGGAAAAGCAAAAGGAAAATACAATAATTGGTACAACTTGGAGCTGCTTGAGCCTGCTGAGAGGGCAGGTAACAGTGAAGCAGTTGATCTATCACAGTTGAAGGATCTCCAAGTTCAGGATCAGACACAAAACGCTGATGCATGTGAGGATGTTTTTATCACAAAGGATGTGTCATTTGATGAAGCAAAAATCAGTGAAATGAAAAGCTGGATACAAAATGATGTGTTCGAGGAGGTTGAGGACATAGGACAAACGTGCATCTCCACTCGATGGGTGTGCACTCTGAAAGAGACAGACAATGGACTAGTACCAAAAGCCAGGCTTGTTGCACGTGGATTTGAGGAGCTACAAGTTTCTGAACTGCAAAAAGACTCTCCAACCTGTGCCTCAGAGTCCCTGAGGCTCCTGGTGGCAGTGAGTTGTCAAAAACAATGGCAACTTCATTCAATGGACATCAAATCGGCCTTTTTACAAGGACTAGAACTGTCTCGAGACATTTTCATCAAACCTCCTCCTGAGGCCAATAGCACAGGGACACTTTGGAAATTAAAAAAATGTGTGTACGGTTTAGCTGATGCTTCATTGTATTGGTATAACAGAGTGAAAAGCATAATGACTGAAGCAGGGGCTGTCTTATCTAAAGTTGACCCTGCAGTTTTCTACTGGTTAGACGAGGAAAAGCTTGTAACTGGTATGTTAGCATGTCATGTTGATGATTTCATTTGGGCGGGTACACAAATGTTTACCATGAATGTCATGCCTCACCTCAGATCCAAATTTAATGTAGGTCGTGAAGCTCAGGATAGCTTTTCATATGTCGGTGTTGATTTTGTTACTTCAGAAAAACAGGTAAAAATTCACCAAGAGACATACATTCAGCATTTACAGCCCATACCTCTTGATCCTTCACGGGCCACAGAGTCAAGCTCGCCCCTCACTGAGACGGAGAGAGATCTGCTTAGATCCAAGATAGGGCAACTTTTGTGGGTTGCCAGACAAAGCAGACCCGATGCCATGTTTGATGCCAGTAACTTAGCATCAAATCTCAAACAGGCTACAGTACAGACCATTAATGAAGCAAACAGAGTTGTGTGTAAACTCAAAGCCAAATCAGTGGAGTTGAATTTTCAACACCTTGGTAAAGACAGTAACTTAAAGATAGTTACTTTCACTGATGCATCTTTTGCTAATCTGTCAGATGGGGGTACTCAGGGTGGACACCTTCTTGTTTTAATGGGTGACAATGGGCACTTCTCTCCAATATCATGGCAGTCAAAGAGAATAAAGAGAGTTGTCAGAAGTACACTTGCAGGAGAAACACTAGCAATGTCTGAGGGTATTGATAATGCCATTTTTCTTTCAACATTGTTTTCAGAACTTAGTGCAGGTTGTACGGATCACACTGTACCAATAATCTGTGTCACTGATAACTTTTCTCTTGTTGATGCACTGAAGTCCACCAAGTTTGTGACTGAAAAAAGACTGCGCTTAGAAATCAGTTCTATCAAGGAGCTGATCCAAACCAAAAAGGTTCAACAGGTGGTGTGGTCAGATACCAAAAATCAACTTGCAGACTGCCTAACTAAAAAAGGAGCCTCCTCAGCTATGCTCCTTAAGGCGCTCCATGAAGGACAGTGGGATGTTGAGTGAACACTTGAATGTGCTGTTTTGACAAATATTTCTGTTCATTAATGTTATAGTTAATATGCCCATTTTGTTAGGGTAAAAAAAAAGGTTAAATAATTTTTTATTTTTTATTTTAAGAGAGTGAGTTTGTTAGCTCTTGGTTTTATGTTCACCTTACATGCCCTACAGCTAGGGGGCTCTAGCGCTCCTTTTTGAGGACACATGTTGTACACATGCTGTGGGTGGTGCGGTTATAACTCTCATCTGGACGGTGTTATGTTTGTGACTGAGAAGAAAATAAAGTCCTAACGTGGAGTTGACCTTTGACTAACATATTGAACCATTCCGTTACAGGGCGTTCAGTTCGGGTACAGGGTTGTGCACGGGTCAGTTCCCGGAACGGAAGTTGCGTGTTTATTTCCGCCTGCAGCTACATGTACAACCTGTGCACATCATGGCTAACACTAGCAAGAAACCAGAGCTGGAGGACCCTGCCCTGTCACTAAAGTCTCCTGCTTGGGAACGCTTCGGCTTCCGGGTGAAATACTGCAACGGAAAAAGACCAGTGAATAAAACGAGGGCAGTGTGCCGACATTGTTCAGCTGAGATATAGTATGTTTCCGGGAACAGGATGAACATGCTAATTCACTTGAAACGGCACCACCCGAGTGCAAATATCCCTGCGACAAGAAAGAAAATGTCTTTAGTGCAAACGCAGCTGACTTCGGCATTCAAGCAGCCTCTGCCTAGCAATTCAGATCTGGTCAAAGCTACAGTGCATACGGAAAGTATTCAAAGCCTTATTCCAAAAGGGATTAAATTCACTTTTTTCCCTCAAAATTCTACACATAATACCCCATAATGACAACTTAAACATGTTTGTTTGAGATTTTTGGCAAATTTATCAAAAATAAAAAAAGTAGAAATCACTTGTACATAAGTATTCCCAGCCTTTGAGATCAAGCTCAAAATTGAGCTGAGGTGCATTCTGTTTCCACTGATCATCCTTGAGATGGGTTATTTTTTGTTTGAGAATATTATTGCCAGGCAGCACTTTACAGCAGTTAAGTATTTTTTACTTTATTTTTATATTCGGTATAATGTTAAATACATTGATGGGTTACTAAAGTTTTGAATGAACAAGAAAATTTTGTGTTTTGCATTTGTAACTGCCAGCAGATCTGCACTTACTGTAGACAATGTGGACAAGTACATTTTTCTGCCCAAAAATATGAAGGTCTAAACCAGGGGCTACATGCTGGAACTGTGCTGTGCTTTGTTAAAAGCTGTGAGCTTATTTCCATAATATTTCATGTATTTTTTGTTTGAGAATATTATTACCAGGCAGCATTTTACAATAGTATTGTATTTTAATGTTATATTGTATTTTATATTCATATTTTGTATAACGTTAAATACTTTATTGGTTTACTAAAGTTTCAAATAAACAAGCAAATTTATGTTTTGCATTTTGTTCCATACTGTACCGAAAATGAACCAAACCATGACCTCAATACCGAGGTACGTATCGAAACGTGATTTTTGTGTATCGTTACACCCCTAGTAGTTACTGTGGTTTTCAAGACGTAAATCGCTTTAATTGAGTTGCTTTCGGTGTGAACGCACCTTCACACATGACAGCAACAAGTACAGTTTCGGAAAGGGGTGTCCCAAATCTAAGGCCTGAAACATAGCCCTTTGCCTTAGCCCTCGTTTTGGAGGTGAAGGTAGAGGGGCAAGGGGTACAAAAAGAGAATTGGGATTTGCCATTTGAAATTAAATTAAGACTTACTTCACAGTAAACACAATTGGGGTGGAAAGGGTTATGGTAATTTTTTCCCAGTGACTAGTGCAAATGGGCATCTGGCAGCCCACAAAGTAAACACAGAAAATACACAAACGCCAAAAAATTTATCAATATCATGCCAAAAAACAAAAGATGACAACAAAAATACAAAAAAACCTATTAAAAAATGCCATTGGAAAGGCAATTTTCGTTACATTTCCCCATGTTGTTGAAAGTTGCTACAAGCATGACGTGCATCTACTCAGAGTCCCGCTGCAATCACTACACTGTTTTGTAGTTGCTTCCACTACTATGATTTGCACAATGTTACGGTAAATTATATACTTATTTGTTAAATCAATGTTAACATGACTCATGAATGTCTTAAAATGCTTTACTTTTGAAACATTAATTTAAGGCATTTCAATGACAAGTCATTTTTAGATTCATGAATTTGGTGCCCGTTAAGGAGCATAAGGCAGGATTTGAGAAAAAATAAATGCTCATTTTAAGTTTTTTTAACACTAATGGGTGATGAAACACTCTGAACCAAAGAGAATGAGTTCACATATTTATACCTATTGCCTTGAAAAGATTGTGTGATACATTTTGTACATCTTTTCCGAGTCTGAATTTCCCACGCAGTTCTGTGAACATGGAGTAAAATGATGCGGATGGTGACGTCAAATGACGCTGGTGAGCGTTCACGACGGCTTGGAGAGGCGTCCCAATAACCCAGAAATGAAAAAGATGGCTTGGAGACAAGCACGGTGTACTAAACTACTGTTTGGTTCCACAGATTTATGCAGAGTCATGTGCACAGGTTTTGCACATGAACAGCGAGTAAATAAATAACCGTGTCACAGTTAGAGAGCGGATCGGGCCGCATTTTCTTGTTTGAGTCCGACCCAACATTACCGGAACACCAGTTCTAAATATCGGTCTGAACCCAACCCGTCCGGTCTCGTCAGGTGTCCATCCTCTAGTATCAGCTGTGCTCCGTGATAAACAGTTGATGGACACTCCCGCTGATGGCTGCAGTTACACTAACCACTGAGGTGTCACTATGAAGTAAGATATAGAAATCCTGCCCTATGCTCCTTTAAGCATCCGCGGGAACCATGTGAACATAATCTGATTTTATTGGCACCCTTTGTTACGAAGACTATCAATTGTGAATTGGGGCGAGTATTGACAAGGATGTTACAATATGATACGTATCACGATACATTATCACCACTATATCGCAATATCACAAAATTTTATCTAGTTAATATGAAAATTAAATGTAGAGATGAAAAATCAAGTTGCTGTATCTGTTCATCAGAAGATATTGATCATTCAAAGGACAAATTGAGTCAAAACTATTTGCTTCAAAACATCGTATATCTACAGCACCATCTACCGGAGTGGAGGTGCAGAAGTGGCACAATTTAAGGTTTTTATGTCAGAACAGGAGCTGGTCAACATTCCTGGTAGTTAGGCTGCACTGTTGAGAAATGACAATGTGTCCAGCAGTAGAAAACACTTCCACAAAAATGTGAAAAATATCATAAGAAAATATTGATTAGATGTCTGAAAGAAGAAGATGAAAAGAAAAAAAAATATATATATATATATATACATATATATTTCTTTTTTAAATTGATTAAAGTAATAAAATCCATTTCAAAGCGGGACCCCAAAACAATTAATATATATAATATATCGTGAAATCGCGATATGGATCAATACAACATCCAAGTGTAATGAGAATATTAAGTCAAAACCATACCAGCCCTATGTACTTAAAAATGAATAGTACGGACTCACCTTTCCCAGAGGGAAGTTGTTAAGGAAGGCTGGAGTGCGGTTTGTCTGCCCAAAGGTGAAGGCAGGGGGGCTGCTGGCAACTTTGAGCTGAGCCCCGCTGTACTGGGCTGCGATCTGGGCCTTGAAGGCTCGCCAGTTCTCTGGGTAGGTGAACAGAGTCTGAGAGAAGCAGGAAGACAGGGTTCAACATTTAAAACAAGCAAGGGTAAAAATTAAATCCAGTGAACTAAAAATTAATAAAATAAAAATCTAGACAGATGCATATTAAATTATCTTGCGTTCTTTAAAATCATTAAGAGCTTCGTCATTAAGGTTATTTAGCATCCAATAGCACCATGACTGAATGAATAAATGGCTAAAAAGTGCAGCACCAATACTTACACATAATCCATACTGTTCAATATGGGATAGTTAAATTGGCCGTTAACTCTTGCGAAGGGAAATATTTAAAAAAGCCTTTAGCATAGCTTTAAAATGGCTAACCATTGGCTGCATTTCTATAAATACCCTTAAAAAAAACATTAGTTTCGGCTAGTAATGTCTATTACAATGCTTCTATGGAACATGGAAGCATTGTAATAGTGTAAGCATGTGACCAAAAAAAACCCGAATTCAAACGCGATATTTCTTTCACTAAAGTGACTAAACGAAGCGGTAAAGTAAAGGTAACGTGGCACAGACAGCAGCGTCATGAAACCTAGCGCTAACACAACACCGATTCTTAACGGATTTCTTCACAAATATCACACTAAACTGACGCTAAATGAATTGAAGACCCTCCACATTTAAACTGTGGCTCCATAAAGGTGCAGATGGAGCTGATATTCATCAGATTAAGGCTGAGAAGCCGGAAAGTAGCCACACAGTCGTTGCCATCTCCATGAACTCACCCCTGCCGCCATCTTCAGGACGAGAGAAAGAAAGAACGTCGGCGTATGTCTGTGACGCATTTACGTCTACTGGGCGTGCGCGCCCACCGCAGGTTCACATTACTTTGATGATGTGAACGTCATCATTACTTGAGCAGTAAAACCCTGCTGAAACAATTCCTCAAATACCAGTTTTATCATGCAAGCAGTTTTATTTATATATTTAGCGGTGCATATGTTTGTGAATAATGTATTTAAATTACATCAATTTTAATTAATTTGAATTTAAATTAAATTCATTAACCCCGAAAATAAGAAAAGAGACAGAGACGTAACAGTACATATTTATTAAATTTCTCATACAAAACAGAGACAAAGTATGAAGTTGCTGGTTCATTTAGACTGAATTTTTTTTTTTAATTGTTTGCACCCCAATTCTGATTTGTTTAGTAACATCATTTACTCTTAAAATAACAAAACAAAATACAAATCGTTTGCATGAACTGAGCACCTCCAATACAAATCAGCTGACAAGACCTGAAAAAACAAGAGAGAAATATTTTAATTTGCTATCATTTAAATGAAAAAAGAAATAAATAAAAATTATGGATTTAAAAATACCAATAATATCTAAAATCATATATATATATATATATATATATATATATATTAGGGATGTAACGATTCACTCAACTCCCGATACGATTCGATTCACGATACTGGGTTCACGATACGATTTTCTCACGATTTATTTTACAAAATGGGAATGTTGACAAATGACTAAAAAATATTCCTTTATTTTTTTGGGGAAAATACTATACTATTTTCCTTTTATTTTTCATTGTCAAAAGAATCCCTCGATAAACTATTCAAAACAATGCAATTTAACTAAAAATAAATCTTGAATGAAATAAATAAAGGAATAATACAAATGAAGAAGAAACATATTTATTTAACTTCTGGTTCTATAGTAAACAATTCAAAACTGCATAATAGTTATTTTTCTTTTTAAAAGTGCAACTGAAAATGTATTTTGTGCCTTAACAATTAAACTTTAAAAAAAAACAAAAAACAGTGATTTTACTGTATTTACGTCAAATATTTGTTTAGACCAGCAGAGGGCGCTGGTAACCCAGTAGTCGGTTGGCATGCAGATATTCCACCAGTGAAGAAGAGAAGCTATTCTAGCAGACAGAGCTAATAGAAAAATGTGACTTTTACAGATATTCACGTAATATTACAGATATTCTTTTGGTGCTAAAGGAGTAAAGAATAATTTATGAGCATGTTTAACAGTAAATGGCGGCCAGAAAAAAAATAGTAGCAGATTCCGCCTGTCACGTCCGCTTCTGGAAGGATTAATATATATGCTGTTTAAAAAACAGTACTGCGATTCAATTTTCAGAGCATCGATGTGAACCGTGGTACCTATTAATCGATTTTTAACTGCCTTACGATTATTCGTTACATCCCTAATATATATATATATATATATATATATATATATATATATATATATATATATATATATATATATATATATATATATATATATATATATATGTGTGTGTGTGTGTGTCACCTGTGGTTTACTACTTACCAAGGTAATCATCCATGAGAGATCCAATGGCAAACTAAAGAAAGGAAAATGCTGGATTAGTAATCTATGGAAAGTAATTTTGCAGAACGCTACACACTTACTGACAAATGTTTAGATTTTACTACAATGCTCCAAAAAATAAAGTCAACACTTAAACAACACATCCTCCATCACTCGCTCATTTTTACCATGTCTGCATGTTGTCAGAAGTCAGCACTACATGCAGTGTAATCTTATTGCAAGAGCTATGAATGTTTTATTTTTGAAAACATTTAAATTAACCCCCCCCGCAAAAAAAATTAAATAAAAATGCTTATAATTACATCCAACATCTCAATAAATAAAATATTACGTTTAAAAATGATGATAAACAACCCTTACCCTCTCTCTCTCTCTCTTCACACACACAGCAGCAGTGTACCGTACACACCTCTCCTACCTAATATTCAGATGTCTTGCACAACACTATCTTTAAATATTGTTTTAATGGTTGTCCTTTATCTTTAATTAATTTATTTTTGCACTACCTCAGATTACCTGAAACTTCTTTTGCACAAATCTTTAATATTGTTATTTAAGCTGTAGTTCTGTTCATTATTTCATGTTGTAATGGAAGATTTTTGCATTTTTCTTGTTATTAAAAATATTCCTATTAATTTTTTTTTTTTTTTTTAATTCCTTGATTTTAAAAAATAATATCGAGTACAAAATATTTTCCTGAGTATTGGTATCGAGTTGAAAATGTTATTATTGTGACACTGACAACCCTGAGGTATTTCATGTTGGACTAGCGGGAACGATCAAATACACTTCTTTGCATCCCTCTGTGGGACTCCATATCCCACAATGCAATGTGCAAAACTTTTCCAACAGACCCATAGTTTACAGTGGAGACAATTCTTCCTCAATTGAAACCTTTTACATTTGTTTGTGAGTAAATTATCTTCCATTTATTGAAGCTAGCAGCTTTACATGTTTCCTTTACTTTTTGGAGCAGTGTACACAGAAAACCATGATCCAATTTGAGCAACAAACACTTACAATGTCATTCTTGTCCACTCTGGTTCCAACAATCTTCAGTCGAATTTCATCATCTTGCTGAATCACAATGTCCTTTAAAAAACAGCAGAAACATGAAAACCCTTAAAAGTAAATGTAAATGTACATTTCTGTTTTGCTCTTTTATATTTATAATTCAATACTGAATATTAGTGTAAAAATATATATATTTTTACACATGTTAAAAAAACAGAAGTACAAACAAAGAAACGGAAAAAAGTCACATCTGTACCTCGTCAACGGTCTTGTAACAGGGTGGATTAGAATTGGGATCAAACTCCATTTCTGAAGGAATGGACTGCAAAAAATTTATTAAAATCAATATATGTGAAAACAAACCCATTATAATTAAAAATGGTTTAAAAATGAGTGAAATCGTGCTGAGGAGACTCACATGACGAGAGATAAAGCAAGACATGGGACCAATTTCTGTAAATAATCCAACCTAAAAACAGACAAAAAGCATAATCTTAGTCATGACAAAGCACTTTGTTCAAATCTACATGTTAGCTCTCTTAAAGGTTCAGTTTGGTGCATGTGTTATAAAAAAAATCAATTTCCATTACTGGGGATGAATAAAAACATTTGTAACATTTCAAAAATGTTGAAGGTATTTTGCGATTTAAAAAAATGTAAAGAGATTGGGACCTTGAGAGATAATCGCCCTGTGGTGTTATAATTTGAGAAAGAATAAAAATCAAAACGTTTTTAATTAGTATTTTTTTTTACATTGATTACTAGATTTCAGGTGACCTCATTTGAATTCCAGGCGACCCCACATGGGGTCACGAACCTAAGGTTGAAAAACACTGCTGTAATGCGTTTTCTTGTATTTGTATCCTCATTTAATTAACAATGTTTTACTTAATTATGCACATTTTCTTTTCTTTCTTTGTTTAGCATAAATTGTTCTTTTGAGATTTTATAGTATAAGAATAAAGATAATAGTGAGGATTTATCAACAAACATATACAGATAAGGTGTAGAGTGCGTTACCTTGTTCACCTGAGTGACCACAGCATCCACCACCTCTCCTTTGAATGGGCGGAACACGATGGCTTTGTATTTGACTGGATAGAGAACAAAACCTCTGCCAGGCTGGATCATCCCTGCCCCAATGTTATCAATGGTGGTGACTGCTATGACGAAGCCATACCTGAGTGAAAGAAACAAAAAAATAATAATAATACTTTTAATTATTACATGCTATTATCAATATACTGTATGACAATGTTAAACTGTTCAACTATTCTCACTATCTGTCAGTTCTCTTCAGGATCATTTTAACATTAAAAAAAAGAAAGAAAAAGAAATCTCCAGCTATACTGACAGAAAAAAGGCTTAAACGCCCACATCAAAAATATGGTTACCAATATTTTCATTGATTAGGAAGCCTAACAGAGCAACTAAGTGATGAGAAAGAAATTAGATGATAGATAATATTTTTTAGTGTATTATACAGCTGATTTAAGACATGGGTGAAAACTAACCCATTATCATAAGAGATGCTAACAGAAGAATAACAGGAAGAGGAAGGTTACAATTCATAGGATTATTTAGTAAAGGCTCAGTAAGTGTAATTAAACATTAGTAATTGTGAATGTAATTGTAATTTACTTTATGGGGAAATTTAAATTGGAAAAAAAAAAAAACGTCAGTCATCATAATCAAAAATGAGTTGTGATTGTGAACATGGATAATAGAAGAAGTAATTGTGATTGAAAAATGTAATTGACCCCAACCCCGTTTACAGTGGTACAAATAACCATCATTTTTCATTTCACAATTTGTCACTTTAGAACACAAATACGCACTCAGACGTATAAGAAACCATAATTTATTTCACATAAAGCCACTGACTTTCCAGTGCAGGTTCCCTCCACCTCAGTGAAGAGTTTCTGCTTCACTGTATTAAGGAGATTCGGACCAAAATATCTCGGATGTAGAAGGATTTCATGCTCCAAAGAAATCTGTAATCACATTATAACACCACATAAACAACGTTACACACATTTACTCATCCTGTCTATAACAAATCCACAACCCTGCTGGTGGCGGTAAAACTCAAGAGAAAACGAGGCAAACTCACAGCGGTGTCACTTTGAAAACACAGCAAACAATAACACAGAAAAATAAGAATGCTACAACCGGGGCTGGTGTGAATAAAACTGATTGATACTTACGTGATAAAACATGTTATAGACCCGAGATTTGCTAAATTATTATGATTTTTGTGTCCAAAGCGTTTTCCTACTCGTGAAGAACACTTCCGGTGTGTAATAGAATGGCGTCCGGGTCAGGATTTCACATTTTAACAGTCATTTAAAAAAAATCTTCTTTCAATTTTAAAATATAAGCGAAAATACGTGATAGATTTTCTAATATGAATATCTTATTTTTCCAATATTTCTTTAAAAAAAATCTAACATTATTATTATAGTCAGTCTCTGGTAACATCATGCAACCATAACACTGCTCCTGGCGCCGAGTAGAAAAACTACAAGGGGGCGGGTCATACTGCAGGCGTGACTCTATAGTGCTCAATGATTGGTTGGTTTCATTTTGGGTTTACATGGTTTGGTGGAGTAGCAAACACAACTGAAACAAATGTTAAAACGTGACGGAAACTATGCATAAAACAGACGTTCGGACTTTGACAGAGGGCGTTGTTTTGGAAATATAAATGGTGACATTTTAATTATTAATCTCATAACGACTCGACTTGTCTGACTTCCTTGTTCTACACAGTCTGGGGATCTTATTAAAATAAAAACAGAAGAAGTAAACTAATGGCGTGTATTCTTGTCTCTAAGTTGTTTCGTCCCTCTGCGCTCACACGACTGGTAGGTTTTCCATCTGTTGTTTATTTTATGGTATAGTCTCATACTGTGGTTTAACACCTCCGTCCTTCCTTCGTGCAGGTGTCCGTTCGGTGTCGTGGAGCGGCCGTAGGGGTGACCGGGATGCGGAGCTGCTCCTCCAACAATCCTCCGGAGACAGTCAGTCGTTACCCGGTACCCGAGAAACAGGATCTCCCCTCTGATCTGGTGGAGGTGATGGAGGAAGTAGAAGAAAAGGTTTGGATTGGGAAGAAAAGTTGCCTATTTGTGTTTAAAATGTCTAAATCTCTCTTTATGCGATTGTAAAGTTGCGAACTATTTGCAACATTTAACCACAAACCACGTTAAAAAAAGGTATGTGATAATATCTATTTCTTAATTTTTACCAGATTTACGTACAGCAATACTTTAGTATTATATTGTATTCATATGTTGTTGGTTTTTTTGGACAAATATGTCAGTGTTAAATGTAAAATATAAATGTTTTTTTTTCTTTCATTTATGTATTTATTTCGAGCAATTTAATCAATTCAATTTGTAGCCTCCATGGCTAATGACATGATTTGTATTAATATCAATATTGTAGATAGCATAAATGAATAACATTAAATCTTAAAGGTGCAGTCCGCAACACTCAGATCCCTCTCTCCCCTTCTCTCCCCCTGCTCTCTTGCCCTGCTCCCAAACTTTCCAAAGTCCCTCCCTCAGAGGAGCTAACAAGCTAACGTTAGTCCGACAGCAACATCACAGTAATGTAACATGCTCTGTTAAAAGCATATTACTGCAGTGCTTCTCTCTCTCAATAT
This sequence comes from Gouania willdenowi, assembly GCF_900634775.1. Lineage (NCBI taxonomy): Eukaryota > Metazoa > Chordata > Actinopteri > Blenniiformes > Gobiesocidae > Gouania > Gouania willdenowi. The sequence continues at coordinate 12,096,715 of NC_041053.1, forward strand.
GCACACACTTCAGCAGCAGTAGCAACAACACAGTGTCACTTACAGCAGCCCAAACGGAGGCTGCTGCACACACATGAGCAACACATGCACCACAGAGTTCTAGTGTAACATCTACAAATCAAACAGAATGTAAATCAAGCAGCAGAAAAGTTGCTGATTCCTACTCCTCCAGACCATACACTGTAAAAAAGACAGCGCTACAGCCCCGGAAAATGGGACTGTGAGCAACAGCTGTCAGATAGCCCATCAAACACAATCCTGGCTCTGATTGGTTCTTTTTGCTCGGTCGTGGTGCATTCTGGCAATCTGCCAAAGTCTGCAGGAGCAGCAGCAAGGACTCAATGAGTCTGTTTTTTTTTTCACACAAACTACTAGTTTCATGTAACGCTGTCCTTACATAATGACGGCTTTAGCAAATATCACAAAAAGTCACTTTTATAAGAGTTGCAGACTGCACCTTTAATGTCACGGGTGAAACTAAATATTTAGCTAATATGCATATTCACCGGAATTGGCTTTTATTTTGGTACTTCTGGTGGATTTGCATATTAGCTAAATATTTTCCCTTGACATTCAGATTTAACATTTAGATATTATGATTTTGATTTAGATTTTGATTTAACATTCAATTTTGATTGAACATTTAAAATTTATATTATATTTTTACGACAAAAGAAATATCACAAATTTCACAATTTACATATTGCTGTAAATCTGTTGAACTGTAACATAAGAAAAAAATTCCCACATTTTTTTAAACGTGGTTTTGTTGCTAAATGTTGCAAAAAGTTGCCATTTATATTAGCATGCGTAACTTTATAATCAGCTTCCCATATCTCTTTTCCTTTCAGGGAGGATTTTTACCGAATGTCTTCAAAGCTCTTTCACACAGACCAGGAGAGTTCAGAGCTTTCTTTACATACTACAATGAGTTAATGGACAAGGAGACAGGTGTGTGTCCTCATCAATTTATTACTTTTATCCATATGGAGTCATCTTGTTTTATTTTATTTTATTTTTCAGCTATTGTCATCATAATGGAGTCCTTATGTTTGCCTTTAATGCAGGGTTTTTCAACCTCGCCTGAAACTTGTCGTAATATTTAAAAATACATATATTTTTGAAATTTTATTTATTTATTTTTTTAATTCATTTTGCACAATTAAAAAAAACAATACACAATATCACAGATATAGACATACAGTGCAGGAAGAGGTAAAACAGCTTAAAAATTCAAATTTTCAAATTAAATCACCACCCACAACAACTATATCATATGCTTTCACTATATTTAGTACAAATAAAATGCACTATAAAAATATCTAAGCTTGCACATATGATTACTTTATACACTAATCCTTACTGCTCTGTATTTGTAACACAGTAACAAATATGAAATTAAAAAAAGAAAAGAAAAAGGTCTCTGGAGTCACCAAAAATGTGTGATATAAAATGGGGTCATGACAACAAAAAGGTTGGGAACCACTGCTTTAATAATGTAGTTATTCACACTAGACCAGAGGCAGGCAACTTTTATCACAGCAGGGCCACAAAAATGTGTGTTTGATCAGAGGGCCAACATTCATGACTCAGCATTTCGAATAATGAGCGATCTGAGCTTTAATACAGGAAAGAACAAAACGTTCTTATAGTAATTTTGTGTTTGTTGCTGTCTTACTCATTGTGAGGCATTTTTGTAGTCTTTCTGTGTTTTTCCTGTAAAATATGTTTTTTGCAGTCATATTGTGTATTTGTGCTGCCATTTTGCATTTTTGGAGTAATTTTGTGTATTTCTGTTGGTACTATGGGTTTGCTGAGTCATTTTTTGTGTTTTTCTTGACTTTTTGTGTCTGTTTGTGTACTTTTGTTGTAATTTTCTGTAATTTTGTACATTTTTCTGAGTAATTTAGTGTATTATTGTTGTTTTTTGTTCATCGTAGTAGTTTTGTGTGTTTTTGGAGGCGGCGCGGCAAAGGCGAGGGCCCTTTATTGCCGCTTGCAGCTATAGTTGACTTTGCAATTGTAATTGCCATGGAAATTAACTAAAAATGGAAAGGAAAAGGAAAAAATGTCAGTTATCGTATTTCTCGTTGAATTGTAAATGAACATGGATAATTGGAAACATATTTGTAAATGAAAAATGGAATTGACCCTGGTTATTGGTATGTTATATAATATAATATATAAATGTAAAAATGCAAGATGGATTTTCTATAAAATGTAATGGAAAAGAAACAGTTGCATAAATTAGGAGGAAAAAAGTGTTGCATGTACTTGAAACCTTCTGAACCTCTAATTACCGTAAAGTGAAAACGTAAAAATGTAGTATTTAAGAAGTGCTTTTTAAACTGGTAGCCCTTCAAACTATACCTATGAAGTAGCTCACAGTTACAGAAAGGTTGGTGACCCCTGGACGACATTAACTACTGTTGTGTACGTTTCATTGTGTAATAGTTTTTTTTTAAATCATTTTAAACTTGTTGTTCTCTTATTGACTTTCCAGGAGGTTTAACTAAAGCAGATCGTGAGCTGATTGTTGTGGCAACCAGTATCCACAACAAATGTCTTTACTGTGTGGTATCCCACAGTGCACTGCACCGAATTTACTCCAAGAAACCCACGCTCTCTGATCAGGTGATACCAAGTAGTGTCATGTGTATTTATTGTTTGTGACACAGTTGTATTGAGGTATTCTTTGTGCTCTCCCAGGTTGTTGTAAACTATAAGAATGCAGACCTCACTGTGAGGGAGCGCGCCATGCTGGACTTTGCTATGGCCGTGTGTCGTAGCGACACCATCACGGAGAAGCATTTTCAAGCGCTGGAGGAGGTTGGCTTTGACCGTGAGGATGCCTGGGACATCGCTGCCATCGCTGCCTTCTTTGCCATGTCCAACCGTCTCGCCCACCTCACAGATATGAGTCCTAACAAAGAGTTTTACAACATGGGCCGTGTCCCACGAGACAAACATAAGGAGAAAACAGGGGACGACAAATAATTAAAAAAAATTAAAAAGTGTTAGTGAGAAAAGGATACTCTCACCTGTGACGTGCTTGCACTGGAATCACTGAGCCTGTGTCAGGGTTGGGGTCAATTATAATTGTAATTGCATAATAGAGAAATGAATCACAATTAACGCAACTGTAACTGTAATTGAAAAAACCTGTTGTAATCATAATTGAATTGTGATTGAGTTCAGATAACTGACTTTATAATTGTAATTGCATGGAAATTGTGTTAAAACTACAGTTTGATTAAAACGCAAAACTGAGGAAGCAAGTTAAAGTCCTAAGGCTTACACATATGTAGTTAACAATTCTTAAAATGTGTTTCCCCACTACATTACCGTTCTCTTGAGTATCATTTCATTATTTTTAGATAAATTGAGATTGAGGGGTATAGTGACAGAAAAAAGAGTCAGACGCCCACACAGAAGACATGAATACCAATATTTTTATGGATTATGAAGCCTAACAAGGCTACCAAGAGAAAGAGACAAATTGGATGAAAGATAATATTTTTTAGTGTATTTTATAGCTGATTTAAAAACATGGTTGTCATAAGAGATGCTAACACAAGAGGAAGGTTAAGTTTTATTGGGTCATTTATTAAAGACTCAGTAATTTTGATTAATTGTAATTGCATCTTATTAATTGAAAACATAATTGTAATTGACTTTCAGGGGGAAAATTATCATTAGGGTCTGCAGGCCAGGATGGTTAATGTAATAGCTTTTATTTACTATATTAGGGTCTGAAGTCCCAGAATGGGACAAAGGAACCTCGTGTTTTTGCTTTTATTTACTATTATTATTCCAACATTGCCTTTGATTGCTAATGTGATCACCTGATCATGCCCCAACTTTCACCAAAATTGGCATGCACCTTGTTGCTAGATGTTGCGAAAAGTTGCTCTTTATTTTAGCACGCGTAACTTTAAAAAAGGGCACCACTTAAGAGTCTGTAAGGCTGTCCCATTTGTTTTGAGTCACGAACCACTTCATCAACCAGTTTTAGGGCGTGGCCAGCTGACGAGTCTTTGCACTTAGTGGCATACGTCATTAATACAAGCCTCGAACCTTTTAACACATGGGGGAAAGGCGTCTACACCCCGGCCTGATGGTTTTGATGGGAATGTTACAAATTGAAGGTTCAGAGCAACTATGAATGCTTATCAATTCACATTTATCGATTCAGATGTAGACCTGAGGCACTGGAAACAATCTTAAATCTATCTATCAATAATAAAATGTGTTCTTGTCGTGTCATCAGCTAATTGACTTATTCATTTGTGATTGTCTATATCTAATCCTTTAATATCTAAATTTTCAACAGCTTTAGCTAATAACTGCCTTTGCAGTAAATAACAGAGGTGAGATGCAGCATTCTTGTCGAATACCTCTTTCTACCCTGAATCTGGGGTATGTACCTTCAGAGAGGGACACAGTTGTTAATGTCAGTGCGTATCATCGTGATCATATCCAGAAATGAATTACCAAACCCAAAACATCTAAGTGTATCAACAATAAAAGCATGTTCCACTGAATCAAATGCCTTTTGGACATCCAAAAACAACATGAAACCATCATCCTTGACTACGTGATTGTACTCAATAAGGTCCAAAACCAGGCAGATGTTGATATGACACTCACTGACTGGATTATTTTTCTCTTATTTCTTCTTTTGTTATATATATATATATATATATATATATATATATATATATAAATAAATTTCCATGGGATTTTACAGGAATTTATGACAATTATTGAGAACAAACAGGTTACATAGACCATATCAGAAATGTTATGTAGGAGGATACAGTTTACCATTGTCTTGAGTTAAACAAACCATTTTCATGCAAGTACAATAGGAAGAGGCCAGTGCCTGAAAGGATTTTGCGCTGGACTTTTTTTTGTCATCAAATAATAGTTTTTTTTACTTCACATTTATTGTTATTTTATTTTTTGTGAAAGAATTGATTGTTGTACTGCACTGTTTGTGCTTGAAGATCAATCATTGGTACCACTGCCGCTCTTTTTGCCCCTGAGATTTTCTGTTAAAAAGGTGTTTTGAAAATTTTTCAATGGTTTTTGTAAAGTTGTACTTACAGCAAAAATGCGTAAGATTAGATTAAAAATACACCAAATCAATCCCATGCTGGGGACTTTACCTGCATGAACACCTGGCATTGCATCTGTAAAACAGCTCATGGAGCACTTTGTTTGTAAAAAGATCTCTGATTGGCTGAAAAAGAGCGTCACACTCCTTAATTTCTAAAGCTTGATAGAGCCAAGAGAAGGAGCAGAGGTCCAGTGTCCTGTGACTCAAAGAGTGCCACGAAGGGCTGAAAACAAACAAAATACAGACCCCAGTATGACAATAAGTTGCAGTCGTGTAAAGAGCTTTTAAGTAAATAAATACAATAAAAACATATAAAAGTGCTAAATTGTAGAATGTTCTTACAGGCCTTTTCCTCCTGCATACATACAGAGGAATTCATCTGATATTCACTCACACAGCATTGGTAAACCATGTTAAAGTGAATCAACAGATGGAATCAAAGGTCATTTCTCTGGTCCTGTCCTCTTCTAGTTGTTGCCATGATAATATATTATTGGTCTCTGCCTGCTCATGCGCTGTTACACATTCTCATTAAAGCATTACTAATGACCCCCATGTGTCCTATCACTGCTAAAGGGAGACAACAGGCTCCAGACCAAACTAAATCATGGTGTTAGCTGCTCCACATACAAAAGGCTGTGCATAGAGGAATAGAACAGAGAAAGTAATGCTTTTACATTCCCCCATGTGCTCTATAAATGACTGGTGAATCAATATAAGGTTTTACTGATGTCTGGAGGAGCTGATCAGTGTGTCTTTACACTCCTGAGGATTAAATTAGTCATGACACAAGGCACACTTCTAATACTGCTGCCACACAGACTGCTGTGGAGGCAGCGGTGCATAGACATTACGACAGAAAGAGGTACTTTTCAATCTCTACGTAGAATTATTTGTTGAATTTTGAACCCATTTCCAAAATGTTTAATTCTTTAAAAACGTCACACCTGTCGCTATGATTGGTGCTTGAATATATTTAAAATGCTGTTTTTACCACTCGACGCATTATCTCCACACCCACATGCTTGAATATTTCAGTTTTTTGGCTACAATGCTTAATGAAGATGATATAATAGTGATAATAATAATAATAATAATAATAATAATAATAATAATAATAATAATAAAGAATAATACAATGAGAATACCAGTAACTACAATATAAAATATTAATAATAATACAATAATATGAGAATATAATGATATTTATAAGAATAGCAATAACAATAATACAGTAGCAGTGCAATATACAATAATAATAATAATCGTCCAATGCAATGAATACCCTTAAATAATGTTGTCAATAAAGAACTTGAGCACATCTGAACGTTTTCTAGGTTCCTTTTGTTCTATTTATATCTATCTGTCTGTCTGTCTGTCTGTCTGTCTGTCTGTCTGTCTGTCTGTCTGTCATTTGAGTCCTGGAGATTCACTACATGAGTGTGGTAAATTTCTGGTGGGGGGGGGGGGGGGGTTACTTTATTTATTTTATTATTTATGTTTTGCAAGTTTTGGTCCTCTTAAATTCTGGCCCACCTAAAATCCAGTAGGTGGCGGTAATGAACGTTTTAGTTTGCCAACTGTCATAAAACCCAAGAAGAAGAAGAAGAAGAACTTTTCCAACATGGCGTCAAGGCAGAACCAATCTAAAGCATGGCTATATTTCAGTCGAAAAGATTATATCGGGGCTACTTGCAACACTTGCAAGGCTTACATTTCGACAAAGGGAGGAACTACTTCCAATATGTTGAAACATCTTTTAACCCGGCATGCAATTAATTTGCGGAAATGTACGGTTTTTGATACGCTACTTGGGGACGGTGAGTCTCATCCATGGAGAAGCAGAAGCGGAGCTAACATCTCAGCGTCATCAGCTTTACATGTCGAAGGTAACGATAAACTCCTCCAGGTCCTGTATATTGTGTTTATGCTAGCGATAAGTGAAGCTCCTTTCACCATATAAATACTGTCTATCTATTTAGATGAAGATGATGACCGCCAGAGTAATGCTAGCTCAGGGACCGGCTACAATGGTGCAGAGGCGACAGTGGGTAGCTGCCGCGCACCGTTAGCATCCCCTTTAGCAACCCCTTTCATCAAGGCAGGGACGATGAAACTGACAGAGGCGAGGATAGACGAATGTCACAGAGCAGTAACCAGGTTTGTGGTGAAGGGTTTACACCCTTTGGCCACAGTAGATGCCCCTGAATTTCGGTAGGTTATTTTTCTGTTTTCTGTTCAGGTGAAAGCTAGAATTATGGAAGTTGTATGTTGTTTTAACCAGTAGTTATGTATCATTGTCCCCATGTTTTCTATAGGGAGATGATAAAGACTGTCAACTCAAAATACCATGCCCCAAACAGAGACGCGTTAACAAACCGTCTGATCCCTGCTTGGTATGGTGTTGAAAAGAGCAATCTGATCTCCGACTTGAAACATGTCTCAAAAGCAGCTATCACAGCTGATGGTTGGACCAGTTCTAGTCAAGATCATTACCTCACTGTAACATTACACTACGTCAGGGAAGGTCAGAAAAAAGATAAGGTCCTCAAAACCATGGCAGTGTACGAATCTCAGACAGGGACAGCTGTGGCAGAGGAGATGGAGGGGATCCTGGAGGAGTTTGGAGTAAAAGAGAAGGTGGTGGCTGCCACAGTGGATGATGTAGCTGTGAAAAAGCTGGACATTATCAAGTTTCCATGTTTTGCTCACACACTCAACCTTGGAGCTCAGAGGCTGTACAACTGCAGCACAATTTCCAAATGGACAGCGAGGGTTCGTTCTGTGATCGTATGGATGAGGAGATCCCGCATGGCTAAAGTAGTCCTTAAAGAGAAGCAACAACTCTTCGGTAAGTAAAGACTTAAGTACAAAAGTCAGAGTTTGTCATTTTAACATTTATATGAACAGATTAGAATCATTTAAAATGATAAATTGATGAAAATATAATATTGTTTATACTAATCTCTGCATGTTTTTGTGCATGTTTGTCTTTCAGGGCTGCCCCAGCACATGCTTCTTTTAGATGTGAGGACAAGATGGAACTCTCTGTTTTTGATGATTGAGCGTTTCAGTGAGCAATTTCCAGCCATCCAAGCTGCAGCTATAGACCCACGTCTAAGGAAACCTATGGAGAAAGACAAGTTAGTGGTGTTTGGAAAAAAATTGGACATGGTAAAGTAAAACCATTAACTCTTTCAGTGCCATTGATATAATATTATGTCATTTCAAATCCATACGCTGAGTGTCATTGATGTAATATTATGTCAATTACGGTTTTTCACGGAGATTACTAAAAGACATCCTGGCGGAGGTCCCTCATCAATATCTGAGCTGTAATGTGATGTAGTGACCAATTGTGCCCTGAAGGTGGTAGCAGTGCACCTTTGGATGAGAAATTAGCCACTGATGCTACCATTAGCTAAGGAGGGAGAAGCAGGGATGAGGGAAATTATGGTGCTACGGAGTGATATTGTGAAGTATCCAGCAGCTCACAGCTCCACATACTAACACAGAACATGTGTGGACCTGAGTGGATTATTGATACGGTTGCGATTGTGAGATAAATACAGTAAGTAAAACATTCAACTGTGAGCCAGATAGTAAAATAATAGGTGACATGTAGGTGGCAGCTGCGCACCTTTAGATGAACTCACCTGTGATGGGCAGAGCTCAGAGGAAGAGGAAAGGCGTTTACAAGACGGAAAATGGCGCTACGAGAGTTGATGCTGAAGTTCCCAGCAACTCACAGCAGCGCACACTTGACCAGAGCATGTGTGGAACCTAAGTGGACTATTGAGTGTGGCAGTGGTGAGATAAAACAACCAAAAATCAGGGCAAGCGGTGAGACTCCATGTCTGGGAGGAGGAGGAAGTTGCGTGTGTGGAGACTGACGGGGGGAGAGACTTGGAGGAAGGCTATAATACAGGAAGCAAACCATTCAATTCTGATCCAGATAGCAAAATAATGATCATTTTGCCATCAAAAGCCCAGTCTCAGAGTTGTTTTTGTAGTTTTATAGAAGGAAACCAATGTTGAGGTATCACTAAAGCAAAAAAAAAAATGCTTCAAAGTCACTAATAGATTTTTTCAGAAAAAGATGTTTTTCTCAGCTTTTTGTCGCAAACTGGTGATTTGTGTGAAACTTTCCTCTATTCAACTGCTGATTACAGAAGAACAAAACAAGCTAGAAACAATGTCAGATGTCAGATTGTACAAAATATTCTGTGGGTCTTTAAAAATCAGTCAAAATGCTCAAAAACAGCTGGCACTGAGGGGGGAAAGAAATTCTGAAAGTGGCTGGCACTGAAACAGTTAATAAACGGTTTGTTTTTGTTGTGTTTCTGTTGCAGGCTGGATAAAATTAGTAATCAGGACCTAAGGAAGGCAGAGGAGTTTGTGTTACTGATGCGGATGCTTTATACATCCACACTTGCAGTCTCCAGTGAAAAAAGTCCGACCTGTGGCCAGATACTGCCCATCCTTTTGAAGCTGCGCAAACATTACACCAAGCAGGCAGACGACTCTGCATTCACCAGGAGCATCAAGGAGAACATTTTGAATGATCTCTCCAATTGTTACCAGGTGAAGTGACTGACATTTGATGTTCATTCTGTGACAAGTAATCATATACAATGTTTTCTTATTTAATCATATTTCCCTAAATTTGTGTTGGTTGTCCTCCATTGTAAACTTCAGGATGCTAATATCCAGGCATTCCTGGAGGAAGCCACTGTGTTAGACCCCAGATTCAAATCCAATGTGGACAACACTGACATCTGGGACAGAGTGAGTGCAGCAGCAGTAGCAGCAAACACACCCGCAGCTGCAGCAGAGGAGGTATTCACATTTGGAAATGACTTTGATTGCAGGACATTTCTGTAGGGAGAACTTTTCTTCTCACTTTGTTCTTACACTGTGAATTTATTTTTCAGCTGTCAGAGTGGGGAGAGACACGGAGGCAGGCAGAAAAAACGGTCAAGGTTGAGGAAGAAGATGACTATGTAAGTTTTGCTTATTGTGCTGAATGATGATAGATAGCATGTAATGTAAACCTAAGACTGAACCTTATGGTTATGTCCTTTATTTCAGACTCCACCCATGAAGCAGAAGAAGACAGCCCTTGAGGAACTTTTTGAAGAAGAGGACAGTGAGCTTTTGTCCGTGCTGCAGAAGCCCCCTGTCTCCATAATCCAAAAAGTGAATCAAGAAGTCCAACTATATAGAAGCCTTCCTCCTATCCCAACCAAAGACAGCGCCACCCTCTGGTGGTGGATGAAGAGGGACACATTGCCAATGATGTCAGCTTTAGCTGAGAAATATCTCTGTGTCCAAGCATCTTCAACACCATCTGAAAGGGTGTTCTCCACAGCTGGAGACACCCTAAGTCTAGAACGATCTCGCATTCTTCCTGAAAAGGCAAACATGCTAATTTTTCTGCACAAAAATACTTAATATTCCACATTTCATAAGTGCAGTTGTACTTACTTTTGCTTAATATGTTCAATTTTACAAAATAGTTATTTATTTGTTTGAATTAGTTTTGAATCAAGTTGTTCAAGTTCAAAAGGAATGAATATTCTCAAATAATTGTAGCCAAAGTGTCATATATTGTATATATTATCTAGTTAAAACAATCTATACCTGGTGAATTAAAAGAGCTGATATCCCTGCAAGAAATTGAATAGACTAAGATAAGTATTAAAGCAAACAAATCAATTTGTATTATTTAAGTCCCTCACCCAATGAGAATCGGTAAGGAACCGAATCAATAAGCAGTATCGATAATAGAATCGGAATCGTTAAATTCTTATTTACCATCCCAAACTACAAGTCTCTGGATTCTATTATTTGGGATTTTCCCCCATTCTTCCTTGCAAAAAGCTTCCAGTTCTGCAGTATTCTTGGGTCGTCTTGTATGCACAGCTCTTTTAAGATCTACCCACAGCTTTTTACTGATTAAGTGTGGAGGCTGTGAAGGCCATTCCAAAACCTTCAGCTTGTGTTTCTTGAGGTAGTCCATGATGGATTTTGAGGTATGTTTAGGATCATTATCCTGTTGTAGAAGCCATCTTCTTTTCAGCTTCTTAAAAGATGCTGAGATTTGCTGGTATTTAATGGACGCCATTTTTCCCTTTACCCGAGCAATGCTTCCTGTCCCGCTGGCTGCAACACAACCCCAAAAAACAACCATATTTAACAGTTGGCATGGTGTTCTTTTCATGAACTTTTCATCAGGCTTCTGTAGATGTTCTGCTGCATTATTTTGACATTGTATTTTATGATGAGGATACGGGTAAGGTTTCCTTCTGCAGACCCTTCCATGAAGGTCTTGTTTGTGCAGGTATCACCACCTGCACACCACCATTCCTGAGTCAGCTAAATCTTCCTGCAGGTTTTTCAAAGTCAAATGTGGGTTTTGATTTACCTTTCTGACCAGCCTACGAGCTGTTCTCTCAGGGTTTCCTTGGTCTTCCAGATCTCATCTTGACCTGCACAGTTCCCCTCACCTGCCATCTCTTTATTATACCTCACACTGAGGAAACTGCAAGCTCAAAACACTTTGCTATCTTCTTCTAGGCCTACCCGGCATTGTGGGCATCAATGACTTTCATTTTTTCTTTTCTTGTCTTACACTGCTTCTTAGAGGAACCCATTGTTGCTGAGTGTTTGCACAAGGTTTGTGGAGTCGCTGTGTTAAAGAAACCCTGAAGTTGGCACCAGCTGGTACTCCATAATGACAATTGTTGACACATGCTTCAGGACTAATGAACTGGTAAAGGTCTGAGAATCTGACACTTTGAAACAATCAGGGTGCCCTGACTTTTACACATGCCAAAATGATGATTTTATTTTTGTAATTTTGTTCACTTTATAAAATAAAATGTAACTATGCATTAATGTTTTCTGATGTCTTTTTTCCCATATACCAGCGAGACTATAAATATAATTTTTTTTATAAAATATGCTGTTTTTAAAGGGGTACCCTGACTGTATATACATACATGCATATACTGTATATGTTATCTCATTTTTTTTTATTAACATAGCACACATTGATGAGGAAAAATAATAATTTTAACCCTCCTATTATCCTTGGGGTCAATTTGACTCCAATCAATGTTAATTATTGCTTTGTATTTTATGACCTTTCCTAATTTGATGGGTACAATTGATTAAGCAGAAAATGATCATGATTGGGGGGAGACAAGTCACAAGACTGAGGAATATTTGTGTATACGTGGCGTGTGAAAATGTCCTCGAGGAAAAAGTTTACAGTCAGTGAGGTTTTGGAACTGCTCTTTCACAGTTGCAAGGAAGGTCATAACATCATCTCAACCAATTTTGTTCATAGTCTTGTGGTCATTAATGTCAGTACATCTGAGAAGATTTGGATGAAAACTATTCAATTAAAACTAATTCTAATTTAAAAGTTTGGACTAATGGTGGCGCTAGAGAACAGAACAAGGTTTTTTTTTATTTTTATATCGAGGGGTTATTTATGTATTCAACTAATAAACAACATAAAAACTTGGTCAACAATTTTCTGAAAATCATTTTCTGGAGGCAAATATCCCTGGGGTCAGATTGACAAAACTATAATATAATAAAAACTATATTATGACTAAATGCAAACCAGTATTTGTTCTTGTCTTATGATAAAAAAATATTGCCCTCTTATTTTAAACATCAAAATATGTTTTTTATCTATTTCCTGTTGACAAAGTTAAATACTGACTTTAGTCAACTAAATACGCAATAGATTAAACTACTTTTTCTTGTACTAAGTTACCACTTCCATGACATATATCACTTCTAATTGGCTGATATAAAACTATCCCCCCCGCCCGCCATTCCTTTCACATTACATTACCGATTGGACACTACATTAGTTCTGCTTGATTTTAATCTTTAAAAGCATTTACATCTCACAAAAATATTATGAGCATCACTATTTTAAGGCTTGACCTTCCCCCTCAACTGAGAAGCTCTATTCATTTACGAGCCTTACCTTCACAACAGAATATGAACACGCAGAATGGATGAACTGCATGAACTTCAACTGAACGAGCAGCACATATGGGACATTAGCAAGTGCAAAGGTGTTGGGATGAGACCATTAATGTGTCAGTTGTTGTTAAGACCAACAGAACACGGATGAGTTCCATCCGTGGGATTATATTGCCTCAGTGTTTTGCATTAGGGGAAATTTAAAGGTATAAAACATGCATGTGTGTGAGTGAAGAATATTAATAACTTTTCTTTCCAGGGTTATCTGTTTCTTTACGCTACTGGCTGAAAAATATTATTGTAGTACTATTGTATTTAATATACTTTTTTTTGATCAAAGAGTTCATAAAATATGTTGGGGAAACAAATTAGAAACATGTTACTGGTTTCATATATGAGCAAAACATGCTGTTTCACTTCATACTTTTTGCCATACATTTAGACTATTTTCACACTGCAAATCAATTCTAATTTTTTTGCCCACATTTGACATGTATCTGATATTTTCATGTCTATGTGAACAGTACTTATTATATTACACGTATTATCAGTGCCACACATATGCCGAGATGAGAGATTTACTTCAGTCAACACAGTGCATGTCTGCGTGCACATGGAGTAGCTCAGGACATGCGGGTCACTTCATGGTCGCATTTTGTTCTTACTCCAAAATGATAGAAGACGCATTTAATGTGTAACATATGAAAAAACACATACCGTATTTTTCGGACTATAAGGCGCACTTAAAATCCTTTAATTTTCTCAAAAATCGACAGTGCGCCTTAAAATCAGGTGCGCTTTATATATGAAATTATCTACTGTGCTTCAACATACTGAACTGAAAAAGTGAGTCTATTGTTCTGTATTTTATGTGTTAAACCTGAACAATGTTGAGTTATTGGTAATGAGTTGAATAAAGTTTGACTTATCTGACTATTTTATTTTGCTTAATGCGTCTTAATAATAATAATAATAATAATAATGATAATAACTAGAACTGCAAGCAGTTATGAAAGGCGGCCAAGCCTTCCAGCGCGACTCGGACCCCAGGTTTTGCGGAGCCCGTGGGAGTACGTCATGAAGGATGACGGGCTCGTGGCGAGCGTCAGGACACAGGCCAACGTGCCATTTGCTGTGAACAGGTGGATGTGAAGTTGTGGAAGATGTGGACTTAAAGCGTGAAAGTTACAGGCCAAAATGCATTTGCACCCTTTATAGCGCCACCTAGTGGTACACTCAAAAAGTCTCTGGTCTTTGGAGAGAGCAGACGTGTTTTTCATTCGCCCCGATAACACGACCTTGGCTACAGCTGGCTACAGCTGGCTACAGCTGAACAGCCTGAAAAATTGGGCCCAAGACTGAAGGAAAATGGTGAAAAAACCGCAGGGAGGCCCTTCAGAACCCAATTTGGGTTTGGAAGAGGTCAAGGAGATGATATGCGAGGGTCTACGAAACCTATCTGCCGAGATAAAGTAGTTGGAGAAGACGCTGGAAAACTCACTGGAAAAACTACAAAGCGAAGCAAAGGTACTGAAAGAAAAGAATGAAAGAAATGCTGAAGAGATAAAATTGTTGAACGCCAGGGTTGAACAGCTGGAACAAAAGGAAAGAGAGAAAGATGTCATCATCACAGGCCTAAAGATAAAACCCAGGAGCTACGCGAGTGACGAAGAAACAAAATCGATTGAACAACAGGTCATTGACTACCTGGAGTCGAAGGACATTGTCCTGAACCCTGACATGTAGAGACAAAACAAGCTGCAAACTTGTGTGTCCAAAAGAGACATTCCCGAGTGGTGACATTATGGATGAAAAGGGAAAAAAAAAAACCAAAAAAAAACTTCCAAAAAACTTCGAAAGAGGAACTGTTCTTGAACTGGAGGAATGCTAACAACGTCTGGCAGGGAACAAGGCCAACATGAACAACGATAGAGAGGAAGAGGAATAAAAACAAGACAACACTGACTACAGATGAGAATACACAAAAAAGGACTGTTCAGAACAACTCAAGAATGTTTGACCAGAGAGACATGTAAACCCATGTAAATTTGCAATGGTAAAACAGGGGACGGGACCCAGATAAGCAAACTGCTTCTCTCGTCTCCTTTTTCGGCATGTACAAAAAATGTAAAAAAAAAAAAAAGTGAATGTAACCATGTCGGAAATAAACTGAATAAATAAAAAATAAATAAAATAAACTTTTTGTTATAGGTGGTCTGTGTGCTCTTCTATGATTACCCTGTAAATTTCACAGCCCTCAACATAATATTTCAGTTGAAATAAAGGTTTGTTTATTTATATGTTATGTAGTAATAAGCCACGCCCACTTTGACCAATCGCAATTGACTTCAAGATACGGTCCCAGGAGCGACCCTAGGTCATACCCACCAAATTTGGTAATAATCGATCAATCCATTTATGAGATATACATTTCTCATATTTGCAGCGGCCCCTAGTGGCGTAAATTATTAAAATATTGCTTATACCCTTACAGTCACATGCCAACCAAGGATCACAGATTTGGTGTTGTTAGCATTTATTTTTACCGAGATATGCAACAGTTATGCATTTTTATAGTTAGCTAGTAAAATTTGCTCTAATTATTCGCGCATATTTTGAGCCAACAAAATTATTTTATCAACTTTAGATCAAGTCCAACTGAAGACTCTACGTGCCAAGTTTCACGCTGATTGGACAAAACCCCAAGGAGGATTTCGAAAAAGTAAGTTTTCCAATTACCTGGGCGTGGCCATGCCCAGGTAATTCAGTGCTATTCAAGGAATCTGTGAATATGAAGGTTTTAAATTTGCAACAAACGGTGTGGGAGTTATTGGCCAAAACACGTTGACCTTTGTTATAGCGCCACCTGCTGGCGGATATAGGTGAATTTTTGCATCCAAGGTCCCCTGGGGGTTTTGGACCCAACCACCAAAGGGCACCGCCCTACCTTGCACGGTTTATTCTGCAGCACCAGTTTTACCAACGGAACTATAAAAGGTAACAATTATAATAATAAAAATAATAATAATAATAACGATTACAATAGGGTTCCTAGCACCGCTGGTCCTAGGAACCGCGTATGCTTACATTCGCGGTTCCCTGTCCCCGCGTGCTTGGCCCCCTAATAATAATATCGTCTAAACACGACAAGGACTCAAATACATATTCAGTATTTTATTCAAAGATAACTTTAAAACCTGAGTGTTTTTGTTCCACATAAATATAACTTAGTTTCCTCTTATAGCAACATTAAGGTTGATGTTGTTTGTGGCTCCTCTACTCTATTTAACATAAAGCTTCAAAGTCCAACAATAACCTGAAGCGGTGGTGGCGACGCCCCCTGCTGCTGAGAAGCAGCAGCTAATGTGGGCGGAGCCATCTTCAGCCTCTTGGGGTCCACTGAGATGTCCTCGTCTGAGTCCTGTAGTCCGTACTTAAAGAAGTGGGTCACCTGATGGACCAGAGCACAGGTCAGAGGTCAGAACCACAGACTATTCCTCCTCCTCCTCCTCCTCCTGGTCTGACCTCAAACACCCAGGACCCGCTCTCAGGTCTGTAGTCTAGGAAACGGGCTCCTTGTTTACGACAGGCCTTCTCCAGACGAGCCTCATAGTTGATGTCACTCAGTCTCTCAGGGGACCGGATCTGGGAACACAACGTCTTATCGTTGGGCCACACGCCGTCCAGGGTCACCTCAGCTCTCCTGCACAGAGGAGCACCCTGGATTATTGATCACCAATCAATAAGTGTCACCTACACTGAGTGTAATGATTGAGTTAAAAACTAAAGAAGAGTTATTAATCAACATGAACCAAGGTCACACCCTCAAGATACACTTCATCAGATCAATGAGTTCATTGATCAGAGTCAACTCTCCATATTTATTTGCTGATGACATGTATTAAAAAACAGCTTATTAATATGTTTCTGCTCTAAGGGACAGCACGTGTGAGTGAGTTCCGTAAATGAAGGTCTGAGCTTTATATGTTCCTAAAATGTAAAGTTTGATACTAAATAAGATTAGTTTAGTTTTATTTCAAGCACACAATAAAAAAGTGTACAGTATGTACAACATAATACAATAATGGAGTGGTATAAAGTTTAATCCCACCCCCTTTTCTAAAGTCTTATTACAATAGTTTACTTTGGTTTTATCTACTTTCTTACATAACACAAGTTCATACTGTATATCTTCATACATTCAAACAATATGTTAACAACAAAAATTCCAGTTAAATCAACTCATTTTCCTTCATTTTTATAACGTTCAAAAATAATTTTATAATCTAAATAGTTTTATATTTGAACATTAGTTGAGCTGCTGATTGAAGCTGTTCTACAGTTTTACTCCTTGTACAGAAACACAAACCTTATTACTGTGTACAATCGTTATTATGAAATATAGTTTAACATATTTCCTCCTTCCTCTGACTAAATAACTTTTGTACATTTTGAGGTTAATCATTGCACTTTGCCCTATATATGGAATTTGTACAGTCTGCAAATCCACCAGATCTTTGAATTTTAATAATTTGGACTCAATAAAATATATATTTGTATGTTCCCTATAACCTCCTATGGATGGTCAACTGTTGTCGTGGAGTTGTTTCCCACATTTCTGCACAATAAGTCAAATAAGGCCAGACTAGTGAACAATAGAGCATACGTATAGACTTATGATTTAAGCCTTGTCTTGCGCTACTAATTATTGATATATATCAATAATATCAGATTTCCAGTTCACTTTATTATCAATTATGACTCCTAAACATATTATTTCATTAGCTTTTTCAGTATTCCCTCTATCCAGCTTAATTTCAATTTGCAAATTATTTCGACCTTTACCAAACATAATTAATTTTGTTTTCTTTAAATTTAGTGATAATTTGTTTGTATCAAACCATAATTTCATCTTCTCTAATTCTTTATTTATTTCCTGCACTAACAACTGAAGATCACTACCTGAACAAAAACATTGGTGTCATCAGCAAACAACACTAATGTCAATATTTCTGACACTTAAATAAATCATTAATGTAAAGAATAAATAATTGTGGGCCCAACACTGCCCCCTGTGGGACACCACTAGAAAAGTCCAGGCATTCAGAAAAGTCATCTCCCAGTTTCACAAACTGCTTTCACTCAGTAAAACAACTTTTTATCCACTTATTTCCTCTGATCCCATATTTCACTCATAAAATATCATGATTGATGTTATCAAACGTCTTCTGAAGATCAATAAATATTCCAATAATATGCATTTTGTTATTTACATAACTTAATATTCCTTCTATAAAGTCTAACAATGTATTCATTAAGTATTTTACTTTTGTCCAAAAAGTTGTCAAGACAAGTGATAAAAAGTTTTTCTAGAATTTTTGAGAATTGTGGAAACATAGAAAGTGGTTTATAGTTTGTAAAATGACCTTTGGCACATTTCCAAATCAAATGAAAATAGTAGATTAAAAAAATCAGTTGCAAATATAGAAAAGAGGTTTTTAAATACCGTAACATTTCTCACCACAGTCATTAATATTGTTACAGTCATTTGAAGATTAATTCTTACATTTTAAAACTATTTGAATTATCCGTTTTCACCGTAGAAAGGAACATTGAATTTAAATTTATTTTAAAGGGGACATATCATGCTAAATCCACTTTTTTAGCCCTTAAATGCATTTTGTTGTATATTTAGAGTGCTTAGAAGTACAGAAAAAAAAAAAAATAGTCTCTTCAGGTGCTCCGTAGATATCTTTATATTCTGTTTTGCTCATATTTTTCAATCTGTTTCGATTTTTCTATTCTCTATTACGTTTTTTGAACTATTACATCACAGTATTTGCAGCGGAACTGCCAAATTAGGACATCAACTCCAGGTCCAACACTTCGAGCAATCCGCCATTTTAATTTCTCGCTTTTATTTTGTAGTCCAAGCTCAAGGATGCCGAAGTTACGAGAGGATAAGTCAAAATGTTTGGTTGTTGGATGTAGTAACCCACACGCTTCATTACAACGTCTCCCAGCATCAGAACCTTTTCGAAGTGCCTGGTTGAGTTTTATTTTTCACGGAAATGTACCCACATCTGTGGGTGAGATCATTTTTGTGTGCGCGAAGCACTTCAAGGATGACTGCTTCTGCAACCTCCACCAGTGTAAAGAAGGATTTGCCGAAAGACTTTGTCTGATTGAGGGTTCAATTCCTTCTATCTTTGGAGACGACGAACAAAGCACTTCGGTAAGTTGTATATAACGCTAAAAAGTGTGATAAGACGTCCTTGTCATTGTTTTGTTAGCATTAGCATTTGCACCGTCTACATATGTTAGCGCTGTGTGCTCGTTTTAGATCCTTGATGATATGGCCTACGTGGTTTAATTTAAGTCTAAAGTTTTCATTAGTCATTCCATTTTGCCGTTTTTGTCTCCGAAAAGACTGTATTAAAATGCATTTCGTGATGTTAGCTTGGCGCTAGCGTTAGCTCGGTGCTTGTGTTAGCTCACTTGTTAGGGTTCTGCAGGTTCATCTTCATATTCATCTCGCTCCGCCGGGTCCGACTCTGGCTCGAACATTAAAGGCTGGATGGACAAGTCTTCCGTTGTTGACATTTTGTAAATAACCTCTGAATAAAAAGTTTATGCACCGCTACATAGCCGTATCTCTTCTATCAAACTACAAAAATGGCCGAGCAGGGTGGAGTTGAACCGAGTGTCACCTGAAGAGGGGGCGGGGTATGGAGTGTCTCATTTGCATTTAAAGAGACCGCACCAAAACGAGTTGCTCTCAGAAGCACATCAGAAAAGGGGTAGAAAAGGGGTGGAGCTATAATAATGAGGAATTCAGACTCAAGCATTGCAGTTCCGCTTTATATAGACCACAACTGTATGATTTATATGTAAAAAGGAAAGATTTAAAACCATGATATGTCCCCTTTAATAAAGCTGTAACTATATCATTTTCAGGTTCAGGAATATTTTCTGCCAGATCTTTCCCAATATTGACACATAATGCATTGAAGGTATTTTCCACCTCCATATATTAAAATATAAACCACCTCCCCCCTCCCTCTGATCCCTCACCAGGTGTTCAGCTGAGAGCGCTAACATGATGCTAACAATCTTTTCTCCCATCCCTGGGCAGTTTGCATGTTCTCCCTGTGGTGGGTGAGGGGTTAACTGACCGGTTGAGCCCCTCTCCCTGGGCAGGTTTAGGGCAGTCGTCGGGGTAGACCACCACCTCTTTACGTCTGAAGTGGACGATGTGGTGCAGGTTCAGGTTGGACACGTTCACCTTCCCAGGAAAGAAGATGGAGCCATAGCCTGGACCAATCAGAGGACAAAACAACATCAACATCTGTTCCGCCTGAGTGGGAAGCTCCGCCCCTTAGATTCGCTTACTGCAATAAACAAACATCAGCTCCTCTGTAGCTTCCTCTACCATTGATTAGATTAATCAATATGTGTGTGTGTGTGTGTGTTACAGTGTGTGTGTGTGTTACCTTTCCTGCCGATGGTGAAGTTCTCTACGACACATTCTCCGTTTTCATCGACCACTTCAGCGAGATCATCCATGGATGGGATTGTGTAGTAGCCAACACGAGTCAGCACAACACCTACACAACAACAACACAACAAGTCAGCACGTCAGCACTACAACTACACAACGAGTCACCAATCACCTACACAGCAACTACGAGTCAGCATTACACCTACACAACACGAGTCAGCACTACACTTACACAACAACAACACAACGAGTCAGCACTGCACCTAAACAACACAACAAGTCAGCACTACATCTACACAACGAGTCAGCACAACACCTGCACAACAACAACACAAGTCAGCACTACATCTACACAAGTCAGCACTACACTTACACAACAACAACACGAGTCAGCACAACGAGTCAGCACCACACCTATACAACACAGCGAGTCAGCACTACACCTACACAACACAACGAGTCAGCACGTCAGCACTACAACTACACAACGAGTCACCAATCATCTACACAGCAACTACGAGTCAGCATTACACCTACACAACACGAGTCAGCATTACACCTACACAACACGAGTCAGCACTACACTTACACAACAACAACACAACGAGTCAGCACTGCACCCAAACAACACAACAAGTCAGCACTACATCTACACAACGAGTCAGCACAACACCTGCACAACAACAACACAAGTCAGCACTACATCTACACAAGTCAGCACTACACTTACACAACAACAACACGAGTCAGCACAACGAGTCAGCACTACACCTACACAACACAACGAGTCAGCACCACAACTACACAACGAGTCAGCACCACACCTAAACAACGAGTCAGCACCACACCTACACAACGAGTCAGCGCCACACCTATACAACACAACGAGTCAGTGCCACAGATATACAACACAACGAGTCAGCGCCACACCTACACAACATGAGTCAGCACCACACCTATACAACACAACGAGTCAGCGCCACACCTATACAACACAACGAGTCAACACCACAAATACACAACACAACGAGTTAGCACCACAAATACACAACAAAACGAATCAGCATTACACCTACACAACACGAGTCAGCACTACACTTACACAACAACAACACAACGAGTCAGCACTACACCTATACAACACAACAAGTCAGCACTACATCTACACAACGAGTCAGAACCACACCTACACAGCGAGTCAGCACCACACCTATACAACACAACAAGTGAGCACTACATCTACACAACGAGTCAGCACCACACCTATACAACACAGCGAGTCAGCGCCACACCTACACAGCGAGTCAGCACAACACCTACACAACAACAACACAAGTCAGCACTACATCTACACAACATGTCCGCACCACACCTACACAACAACAACACGAGTCAGCACAACGAGTCAGCACCACACCTATACAACACAGCGAGTCAGCACCACACCTACACAACGAGTCAGCGCCACACCTATACAACACAACGAGTCAGCGCCACACCTATACAACACAACGAGTCAGCACCACAAATACACAACACAACGAGTTAGCACCACAAATACACAACAAAACGAGTCAGCATTACACCTACACAACACGAGTCAGCACTACACTTACACAACAACAACACAACGAGTCAGCACTACACCTATACAACACAACAAGTCAGCACTACATCTACACAACGAGTCAGCACAACACCTGCACAACAACAACACAAGTCAGCACTACATCTACACAAGTCAGCACTACACTTACACAACAACAACACGAGTCAGCACAACGAGTCAGCACTACACCTACACAACACAACGAGTCAGCACCACACCTAAACAACGAGTCAGCACCACACCTACACAACGAGTCAGCGCCACACCTATACAACACAACGAGTCAGTGCCACAGATATACAACACAACGAGTCAGCGCCACACCTACACAACATGAGTCAGCACCACACCTATACAACACAACGAGTCAGCGCCACACCTATACAACACAACGAGTCAGCGCCACACCTATACAACACAACGAGTCAGCACCACAAATACACAACACAACGAGTTAGCACCACAAATACACAACAAAACGAGTCAGCATTACACCTACACAACACGAGTCAGCACTACACTTACACAACAACAACACAACGAGTCAGCACGACACCTATACAACACAACAAGTCAGCACTACATCTACACAACGAGTCAGCACCACACCTATACAACACAGCGAGTCAGCGCCACACCTACACAGCGAGTCAGCACAACACCTACACAACAACAACACAAGTCAGCACTACATCTACACAACATGTCCGCACCACACCTACACAACAACAACACGAGTCAGCACAACGAGTCAGCACCACACCTATACAACACAGCGAGTCAGCACCACACCTACACAACGAGTCAGCACCACACCTACACAACGAGTCAGCGCCACACCTATACAACACGAGTCAGCGCCACACATATACAACACAACAAGTCAGCACCACACCTATACAACACAACGAGTCAGCGCCACACCTATACAACACAACGAGTCAGCGCCACACCTATACAACACAACGAGTCAGCACCACAAATACACAACACAATGAGTTAGCACCACAAATACACAACAAAACGAGTCAGCATTACACCTACACAACACGAGTCAGCACTACACTTACACAACAACAACACAACGAGTCAGCACTACACCTATACAACACAACAAGTCAGCACTACATCTACACAACGAGTCAGCACCACACCTATACAACACAGCGAGTCAGCGCCACACCTACACAGCGAGTCAGCACAACACCTACACAACAACAACACAAGTCAGCACTACATCTACACAACATGTCCGCACCACACCTACACAACAACAACACGAGTCAGCACAACGAGTCAGCACCACACCTATACAACACAGCGAGTCAGCACCACACCTACACAACGAGTCAGCACCACACCTAAACAACGAGTCAGCACCACACCTACACAACGAGTCAGCGCCACACCTATACAACACGAGTCAGCGCCACACATATACAACACAACAAGTCAGCGCCACACATATACAACACAACGAGTCAGCGCCACACCTACACAACACGAGTCAGTACCACACCTATACAACACAACGAGTCAGCACCACAAATACACAACACAACGAGTCAGCACCACACCTACACAGCGAGTCAGCACCACACCTACACAACACAACGAGTCAGCACCACACCTACACAACACAACGAGGCAGCGCCACAACTACACAACACAACGAATCAGCACCACACCTATAAAAAACAACGAGTCAGCACCACACCTATACAACGAGTCAGCACCAACATACATGATGACTGCATTACTCTTTGCACTTTTGAACAGCTGAGTCATGTTAGATTAAACAGTACAGATTGTATTGTATCCACAGTGCAACACAGAGTCTCTGCTGAAGGCCAAACTCAAACGCACATGCAGATATACACGCACACACACTATCAAGGATAGACAAGAGTGGCGCCCAACCTTCCTCATAATATACACGTCTTCATCATCCTCAAACGTTTCCACTGTTGGGCATCTGACCCCCTCCTTCTACTCACCTCAGGGTGGAACTTTTTCTGTTATCTGTATAAAAGCTTAAGCTGTGAAACTGTTAGTTAGTGGGTCTTGCATTTTTGCTCTATCAGGAGCCTTTTGACCATCCTTGTTGGGGCCTGCTTTTCATTCTTACAGGATGGAAGCTTCTTTTTTACTCTTTTTTTATTTAATTTTATAATAAATCTTTTTTATAAAATCATCAATGCTTCGACTGGACTCCATCATTCAACCAGAGCAATAAATCATGTCTCCAAATGAGGACAACCGCAAATTTGCCGTGACAAATTGGCAATCACGAACAGGATCCATCTTCTACTCTGGGGGGCTTCTGCCGTGGACCGGTACCGGAGAGTGGATGCACTTAAAACCCCAAAGCCAGTTTTTTATGGCATGGGACTCCGAGTCTGCCCCGCGGTGGTCTGCCCCCTCACATAGACTGGACCACGAACCATCGGTTGATCCTCAAACACCAATTCGGACTTTTAAGGTAAAGCTGCTTTTTTATATAAATATAAATTTACATATGATGTGAACTCAGATCATGAAACGGGCAAGCTTTCAGTGAGTTTTACTTTTTTTTAATTTTTTTTTAATTTTGTTTAAACGTGTGAATGGAATCAGATTTCTCCCTTTGGTTGTTTGGCTTTAATGCCGCCATTTTGGACCTTTTTCTCTCAGCTGAACGTATGGACGTGTGTTGTCCCCGTGCGCGCGTGCAACGCATGCACACATGGAGAAATACACCAACACACACACAGAGAGAGAGAGAGAGAGAGAGACACACGCACACACTGTTGGACTCTATCCAGGCTTAGATTCCCAAAACTAACAGCGTTAGTGCCACAACGTTGTGGTTTCTCAGCTTTCCCTCTGCCTACAGAATAGTGCTAAGCCATTACAACACAGACACTATTTTTATTTTTATTTTAAATTTTATTTGATTTCATGTTTGATATATCTGGGGTCCACTCTAAAATGCCTATGAGCAACACACACTCAAACACACACACAGATGAATACAGTATTTGATTTGATTTTAATTTAATATTACTGTTATCATCATTATAATTTTTTTATTATTTTATTGTTAGTTTATGTTGGCTTTGCGGTTGTCCCTGAAGAAACGACATCTTCAATGAAAGCTCTTAATGAATGAAATCACCTTCAACCCTTATGCTAATGAAATGTCAACATCATTCAAAGGACCAAGCTTCAGAAGGAAATCGACTATCAAAGGACTCAACTCTCCCATTCAGCAAAGCAATGCTGCAACGAAATAACTCGCTCAGTCCCAAGTCAACTCTTCATCGTCTATGGAATGGGCCGCATGCCAATGCTGGGATTAACACATCCAGCCCCATCATCAAAGACTGAGAACCTGTGGGCGTCGGAGTTGGTTGGACACTCCCCCAGCAATGAGTTTCAGGTTAAACGCCACGATTACTGCCTGAATGATGCGGCAGCAACTGCAGACTGATCAAACGTCTGCTGGAACATCTTCACCAAAAAAGACACTGTTTCAAAAGCCACGAGGATAGCAAGCCATAAGAAGTACACCACAGCCTTTGGTGGTAGTGCTATATCACTTTAGCCTTGAACTTTGGCATGGGGGGGACAACTAGCAAATAGCCAACAAGCTTTTCCTTCGATAGGACAATACTAACACCTCTATTTTCTGACTGTACGCTAGATTATTTTGTTTTCATTTATTCTCTGACACGCTTTGAGAAACACTTAAAAGAAGGTGCACTCTCAGCAGACAGACCAGACATACAGTCACACACACACGTTCATAACTATGAGCTGAAACACAAGACCACCGTAACTTCACACAGAACCCTTCTGTTTGCCACATGAGACCATGTGTGCCCATCATTTATCTTTGCTTTTATTCATTATGTTGCTCATTTATTTACACTGCTTTTGCCTTTATGAGAAAAAAACAAACAAAAGGGAGGAAAATAGTGTTACTAATAGGTTTGTTTTTGTTTGCTTTTCTTTCCTTTTATTTTATTTTCTTGTTGAGGGGAGGCCCCCCACAATGCAATATATGGTTACATCCGTTGAAGAAAGAGCCCTCTGTTGCCTCAGCTTTTGGAGCTGAAGTTTTTATTTTTTATTCTTTTATTGGCTATGATTTTTTTTGAGCTCACACGTTTTTCTTTTGTTATTTCTGAACGATTCTTCTTTTACTCTTTTGTTTTTACTCAATTTCAGGAAAATTGAGACGGAGATTGAGGACTGCAGCCTCAACCAATTTTACATTTTGATACCCTCGTAAACAATCTTTACCTTACACTTTTGAAGCTGCTTGCGACAGGCAGCATAGTTCAACATTTATTGTTTTCATTTTGCGCGCCTCCTCCTTACCGCGTCGGACTGTCTTGCCGGCCCGAAGCCACTGGACAGCAGGGGGGGTACCAAATTTTTCCTGAGAAAACTGTCCCATTAGTTGCTATGAGTACATAGGCAATTACTTTTCAAACAAGAAATCCTGGTTTTATTGTGACAGGCGGAACAATTCCTGGGGAATGCTTCTCTCTCCCGGACACCATCCTTGACTCGCTGAACATGCTTCATACTGTCTTGCCAGGGGATAGCGGTCCACCTGATTTGATACATGCTTGGTAACCGAATATCGTTCTGAACAAATTTCTCAGTCTACAATATTAATATTGTACGTTCCCTTAGAGTGAGGGTTGTTAGAGGCTGGCTCCCATCCTGTTACAGCGCCCAGAGTCCTGACGGTCTGTTATTAGGGTTTTTTTTGTGTGCTCCCAATCTTTTGTTTTAAAAAGGTGTACGTTGAGCGGGTCTCCGGCTGTTCAGATATTTTTTTCTTAAAAATTCTGGAAATATATGCTGTTGAGAGGGGTTCCTTTAGTCGTGTTTACACAACTTTTAGTTGAACCGGCTGTCTATGTCATGTTTGTCTTGCTCCCAATCCTTTATTTTTTAAGGGTGTACGTTGAGTTGGTCTCCGGCTGTTCAGATATTTTTCTTAAAAATTCTGGAAACATAAGTTGTTGAGAGTTTGTTTTATTACGGACGGCGTTCCGAACTGGCCAGTGTGAAGTGCCTGTTCAGCACAGAACGGACCGTGAGGAGAATTGAGGGCAACAATCAAAGTTAATCGGCCCCAAAAGGGGAAGTGAAAAGGAGCGTACCTCTTATTAATCAGATGAAAAATGTTGTGAAAAGTTACCTATTTGGATTGTATACCAGTGAAAAGCAATTAATTAACACTAAAAGGTTGCCAAGCATGGGGGAGCAATAAGAGCTCATTGACCCCGAGAGAGGAGGTGGACTGGCTATCACCGCTGGTGGGTTAGATGAGGCCTGTATTCTACTTAGACACTATGCAGCGAAACCTTGTGAACGCATGGACGTGAAAATTGAGGCATGAACGTGTGCGGTGCATGAATGACTGAATGATGACACGTTACGTATGCCTGAGAGAACCGCGTTGTGAGTGCGAATTTGCCGTGGACGTGTCATTGAGTGATTGATCGATGAATGGCTGTTTGACTACACATGTTCCTCTGTTTCACCTTCCTTTCCTCCTGGGTTTTGATGCACTAGATCTTCGCCCTGTTTTTGCCAATTATGTAGTGGGGTGTTTAGATTTCACTGCTGCTTGTTAATGGAATTATGATTTTTGGCCTTGGGCCTTCTAAAAAAGTTTACCAGGTTTTAAAGGTTATTTTTCTGGGTGTTTAAAAACACCAAACGACGTTTTTAATATATAATACCACTTTCAGTGGAATGACTGGCTTTGACCTTGACTGACCTTACTGTTCATGTTCAGTGTCCATGTTTTTGTTGTTTTATGTGTATACTCGTTGTTGTGTACACTTTTCTATGTTTTCGTCTTAGTTGTTATTGTGTTGTTTTTTCAAATATACAGGACACTGGCTGTATATTCAAAGGAGACGAATCAAATCCAACAAAAGAAAAGCGATATTTTAAATGATTCATTTAAGTCTATGATTTCCTCTCTTTCTGTTTCTGAGTGTTTCCGAACAGAAAATGCCACCGCCTTTTCGACTCCGCTCCTGCCTCCTACAGCCGTCATGCCTGGTCACTGCTTCTTTGATGAAGGATGAGAATTAAAGGGAAGTATTGTCCATAACTATAACTGGGAAGCAAAGGGGAAATAGATTGAAATAGACACGTGACAATATGACATATTGTGGATGTTCTAACATAATATCTATTCCAGAGACAACAGAGACTTCCAATCCAACTGCGAAAGTGGGGACAGATCTTCAAATTTCCAAAAGGAGCGTACAGTTGACCCTGGCTTTGACCTTTATGGCTGAGGAGGAGGAGGTCGAGGAGGCTGGAGGGCACAAAAGCAGGCGGACACAAGAGAGAGGAAAACGGAGACAGATCCAAAATGATCAGATAAGTGATTTTCCAATGATATCTTTCATATGGTTTTAAGAATCCAAATGTATTCTTATGTAAAAAGGAAGGGAGTGTTACGGTTAGTTGTTGGTGTGGACCCAAATGCAGGAAAAGATGGAGGCAGGATGCAGGAGTAGCGTTCTTGGAACCAATCCATGTTTTTAATTCAAAAATCCAAAATCAAAACTGACAACATCACACACACATTGATCCCGCAGGCATACTGTGTCCAAACACTCAGCTAAATAGTGGAGGAGGCCTGATTGGGAATGGGCCACACCTGGGTGAAAACACGAGGGAGCTAATCAATCACCACCCAAGCACACAGACATCACTGAGGGGTGGAGCCACAAACAGGAATCCCTGAAACACCGACAAGACTCAGAATAAACAAAAACACAGAATAACAAAACACCCAACAGAACATAACAGGGAGAGGGCCAACGTCCCCCTGATTTTTGATTTGTATTTTATCATAGGAAAATGATATACCTCAAAACCCTTCAACCCTTTTCTTCCCCCACCAGCACTTAGCGTGCAAGACCATAAAACACTTTCACTGGGTTTAGACATTTTAAAGAATAAGATTAAGTGCTCTCAACATCGGGTTGGTGGCCCAATCTGGGTCGCCTGAGATTTAAAGAGGGTCCTCCTGAAATTCTTGATAATTGATTGATATAAATGAGATAGTTTAAAGTTAAGTAACTTCCGAGCATTTAAGGAAGCTCTCAAAACTGTGCTATGGCTCGTCACTCCAACGAATGGGATAAATGCAGAGAGCAAAAGACAATATGATTGTTCGACTCAACTTAACTTTAATTCTGTCTAACCTTAAAGGGCTAATAATCTTGCTTAACTCCGGTTCAGACACAGAATAGGAGACACTTTTGTAAACAGTGGTTTTCAAATTGTTGCTTCTCACCAGGTATCAGCGTACCACTGGTAGTAGACGTACCACAGTTTGAGAATCACTACAACTCCAGCTACGCTTCTCCTTGCTCCAGGAAAGGAGAATCGAATTAATACTTCCTGCTTTTCTTTCAGCCTCATAGTTTCCCACTC
This sequence comes from Gouania willdenowi, assembly GCF_900634775.1. Classification (NCBI taxonomy): domain Eukaryota; kingdom Metazoa; phylum Chordata; class Actinopteri; order Blenniiformes; family Gobiesocidae; genus Gouania; species Gouania willdenowi. Next base: position 12,126,424 of record NC_041053.1, read on the forward strand.
ACGTGTGAATGAGCTACAGAAAACAATGACATTGGCATGGCTAAAAGCTCACTAACCCACTCCTAACCATTGTGTGATTGTGCAGCAGCACCTTTTAGGATATGAAAAGCTCTCAGATCTTGACCTCTGACCTGTCCCTGCCTCCCTGGAAGCTATAACTGAGCGGCAGAGCCATACTAACTATTCATTTAGTTAGTTAACTAACCCTAACACCCCTTCTCTTTAAACTTTTTTTTATTTTTTAATTTTTTTTTTTTAAATTTTATTTAATTGTATTTAATTAAATTTTGTTTTGTTTTTTTGTTTCTTTTTTTTCCTCCCCTCTTTTCTTTTGTTCAGGTACCAACCGATCCCAAGAAAGGTTGCCAGGTGTGTGGAGACTACCCTTCCTCAGACAACAACCGATCATCTACACGCCGACCGGAAATGACCGACCGAAGGTGGACCGACACTTTCCGAATTCAGCTGATGACCCACACGGCAGTGAAGGTCGCGGAGCGGGCGACATGGCTCCAAGCAGATGATTGCCGACACCAGCTGATGCTGAGGCGGAGGCTGACCGAGCAACGAAGGGAGAACCGACAAGGCCACTGAGTGAGGCGGCGTAATAACTACACCGTTTAAGCTGGTTTCTCAGGTGCGGTGCACAAAGAAGCGTTCCTTTGTCTTGTGGGATCACAGGAGCTGATTGTCTTTTTCACGAGACACACACTCTGTTGAGAAAACGCTCCAGAACAAGAGCCTAGACCAAGCCTTGAGGACCCCGCCGACGTGGGATTTTGTTCTTCCTTTACTTTGTTTATAGGCCACACCCATGAAAGGCTTATAGCTAGGTGAAGGGTGGACAACCTCACACCTAGCTGCAAGAATACAGTCACAAGCCCTTCTGCTGTGATTGAGGAAAACACTCAAGGTTCTTCATTCATGATACTGCCAATCAAGTGCGGTGATTCTACCCATGGTTCCACTATTCTTCTAGCTATTGGTGACCCCAGTCACCACTGAACTCAGTCAATGAACACGAGTGACGTCCTTGATCTAAATGATTATTTTTGCTTATCTACTTTAGATGGTAATAGAGGATGATTTTTGATGATTCATGCCATTGATAATAATGATGAAGATTTTTAAGGTTTATTTCCACATTTTTCTTGGTATGTCTGTGCAGCTGAGCTGACAGCAGCAAAAGAGCAGAGCGGAGCTCACAGAGGAATTTATTTACTAAACATGAACTTTTTCTTCTGAGAAATGATACGATACCTCAACATCAAACTCTATCATTAACCATCTGACTCTGGCTCTGAGGTAATCATCTACTGCTTTTTTATTTGCTGGCTCAACTGGAAAGCTAAGTAGCAAGCTAGCTAGCTACAAGTAGCAAGCTAACTAGCAGAAGAATGGCTCTTTCCACAACAGAATACAGCAGTCTTCTCCAAAAGATTACCGAACTGGAGACTACAGTGCGAGGAATACAAGTAAACATTGAGGTTAATGGACACTGTGAATATGATAATGATACGACTGTGCCGCTGTTTCAAAACAGCGGAGTGGATAAAGCTAACTCGCTACCAGCCCGTGCTAACAAAGCTATCAGGCCTAGGGAGGATCCTGTTCCCGTTGATAAGCCAACAGGTGGGAGTCCTCCCTGGAATACCCTGGGAGCTAAGCCTAAGAAAAAGTCATATCCACTTCAAAGGCTAAAGGGCCGAGCAAAGCGCCCTGATATCAATAATGAGACGGACTGGCCTGCACTGCCTTCGCAGATTGCAGCCTCAACATCGACTCCCTTGTCTGCCCAGGCACAAAAGTGGACATCTGCTCAAGGCAGGAGTATCACCAAGTCACAAACCCAGTTTCATGTAGAACTGGGTAATCGATTTGCCCCACTGCTGAATGACCTAGGATCTGGCTCTAATGAGGTCAACACACAACCTTCTGGAACTGCGAAGACTTAAAGTACTTCAGGAAAACAAAAGCGACATGGTAGGCCAAAGCAACAACCTCACACACTGATAGTGGGAGACGTTTCTGTTAAAGATGCTCAGAAGATGTTTAGCAGCAACGTGAAAGTGATCTGCTTACCTAATGACACAGTATCAGACCTGGCTGACAAAATCTTGCATATCGTTGCAGATTACCCACATTTGAAAAATGCTGTGATTCATTTTGGGTTAAATGATTTAGCCAAGGAGGAGTCTGAGGTGTTAAAGCAGGATTTCACCCATCTGCTAAAAACTGTGAGCTGTTTACTGCCTAAAGTGTTCATCAGTGGCCCGATACCTCCAGTCCGCAAAGGAGATCTGAAATTCTCAAGGATTTACTCTTTGAATAAATTTTTGTCTTCGGCTTGTGCTGCCCTTTCACTAAATTTTATAGAAAATTTTCTTATTTTTTGGGAAAGTCGTCATCTTTTTAGAGCAGATGGACTGTGTCTAAACAAGGCTGGAGTAAAACCCTTCACATCCAACTTGTTTTACTTCACCAGTCACACTGCTATCAGTTCTGATAAAAACAGAGGACAACATGTACCATCGGAGAACAAAACAACAAGGAAAGAACATAGGGTCGATGAGCTTCCAGCAAGAAATAAAAATCGCCAAAATGAAGAGGTCAACCCAACCCAGGTCAACCCGGACTGCAATAGCTCTATTTTTAGGAACAACCAGAAATAGTCAGGGCCCTATGGAGTTAATGCAGCTTCTTTAATTCCTGTGGTGACAGGTAACACAGGTAAAATTGTGAAATTAAAGAAAAGCAAAAAGCTTTATAGAGATAAAAATTTGACTCCTATAACATGTCATCCAAAAAGTCCACCAGTGTCTCCAGTAAAGTCTTTAAAATTAGCTCTTCTTAATGTTAGATCTCTTGTTAACAAGTCCCTACTAATTAATGATATTATTTTGACACATCACTTGGACTTTTTATTTCTTAATGAAACGTGGTTGAATCAGTAATACTATTCTCAATGAAAGTGCACCACAAGACTTTATTTATTTCAATAAGTGTCATACTTGCAGGAAAGGTGGTGGAGTTGCTGCCATTTTTAAATCAATATTTCAGGGCAAAGAAATAATATTTCGGGATTTTATCTCCTTTGAATACGTCATTCTTACTGAAGGGTGATTGAAGAGTTCTGTTTTTAGTCGTTTATAGACCCCCAAAATATTCTGGAGAATTCATGGATGAGTTTGCTGAACTGCTGTCAGTTGTATGCACTGACTACAACTTTTTAATAATAACAGGTGACTTAAATATTCATGTAGACAATAACATGGACAATACTGCCAAAGAACTGTATGCTTTAATGGATACTTTTGGTCTTACACAACATGTGACTGGTCCGACACACACTCAAGGTCACACTTTGGATCTGGTTATCTCTAAAGGTGTTGATATCTCTGCTGTTGATGTAAGAGACTTAGCTCTGTCTGATCATTTCTGTCTTTTTTGACCTAGAGACTGTAACATCTGTTCCCCCAAGTTATGTGTGTTTAAAGAAAAGGTACATAAATGACAACACAAGTGCACAGGCCATAGCAATGACACCAACATTGAGTGCTGAGACAGTTGATGATCTCCTGGATGAGTATATTAGAAAAGTCTGTAATGTCATAGATGTGGTGGCTCCAATCAAAACTAAGAGAAAACCAAACACACAGAAAACACCTTGGAGGAGGACTGAGATAATGCAGAATTTGAAATCTGACTGTAGAAGAGCTGAGCGTAAATGGAGATCAACAAAACTCCCAATTCATTTAGAACTATACAAAATAAGTCTGCGAAAATTCAATGATGGCTTGTTCAAAGCAAGGAAGCAATACTTTTCTGAAATTATTGCCAAAAATGTCAACAACTCTCGCACGTTGTTTTCTGTAATTGAAAAGCTCACAACCCCCCCAGATCAGAAAGCCCCTGAATTACTGTCAGCTGGAAAATGCAATGAATTTGCTGTATATTTCAATGAAAAAATACAATCAATAAGGTCAAACATCAGAACAAACCAGCAAAATAACAAAAAGCTTGAACAGCTTCCACCACTGAGGGAGGAGTCAACTACAATGTTAGAGTTTATTACAGTGAACCCAAAAACAATAGAGGAGACTGTTCAGCAGCTGAATCCATCAACATGTTGCCTTGACACAATACCCTCAAACTTCTTTAAAACTGTTGTAAAGTCAATTGTCACTGATTTGTGTCAGATAACTAACTGATCATTCCAATCAGGCACCGTATCAAAATCCCTGAAAGTAGCTGCTGTGAAACCTCTGTTAAAAAAGAGAACACTGGATGCCTCTATACTGGCTAACTATAGACCAATCAGCAACCTTCAATTCATGGCCAAGATCATTGAGAAGGTGGTCTTCAACCAACTGAGTCAATTCTTAACATTCAACAAAATATTTGATAAATTTCAATCAGGTTTTGGTTCTCATCACATCACAGAAACTGCTCTGATCAAAGTGATCAATGACATAAGGTTGAACACTGATTCAAGAAAAGTATCTGTTCTCATTCTATTGGATCTAAGTCTGCATTTGACACTGTAGATCATACAATTTTGTTGCACAGATTGCAAACATGGGTTGGACTAAATGGAAAAGTAATGCAATGGTTTAAGTCATACTTGGAGGAGCGAAGCTATTTTGTAAGCATTGGAAACTTTGAATCTGACAGATTACCAATGTCCTGTGGGGTTCCTCAGGGCTCTGTTCTTGGACCTCTTCTGTTTAGCCTTTATATGCTTCCTTTAGGACAAATTTTACAGAACTGTATGGTTGATTATCAGAGCTACGCAGATGACACACAACTATATCTATCACTGAACCCAGATGACTATGGTCCCATTGAGGTGTTGTGTGACTGCTTAGAAAAAGTAAACTTCTGGATGAGTGAAACTTCCTTCAACTAAACCATGACAAGATGGAGGCGATTGTCTTTGGTAACAAGGAAAAGAGGACTGCTGTCAGCAATTATCTTGAGTCTGGATCTTTAAAAGCTAAAGTCCAAGTCAAAAACCTTGGTGTTCTGATTGACTCAGATCTGACATTCAGCGTCAGATCAAATCTATCACAAAAACAGCTTCTACCACCTAAAGAACATCTCCAGAGTGAAAGGTTTAATGGCTCAGAAAGATCAGGAGAAACTGGTCCATGCTTTTATCTCCAGCAGACTGAGCTATTGTAATGGTCTTCTGACAGGAATCCCCCAAAAGAGCTTCAAACAGCTACAGCTGGTTCAGAACGCTGCAGCTCGGGTCTTAACCAGAACAAAGAGGTCAGAGCACATTACTCCAGTTTTAAAGTCTTTACACTGGCTCCCAGTCAGCCTCAGAATAGACTTTAAAGTTCTGCTGCTGGTGTATAAATCTGTGAATGGGTTTGGTCCAGAATACATCAGTGACATGTTAGTCAGGTATGAACCCAGCAGGTCTCTCAGATCTATGGACACAGGTCAGATAGTGGAGCCCAGAGCTCACAGTAAACATGGCGATGCTGCTTTTAGTTGTTATGCTGCAAAGAAGTGGAACAAACTGCCAGCAGAGCTGAAGTCAGCATCCAATGTGAACATTTTTAAATCAAAGTTAAAGGGACTTTTTTTCTCTACTGCATATGATTGAGAGAGAGATTTTTGGTCATGTTGTTGATGTCATGATGATTTTACTGATGATTTTAAATGTTCTTATTGATTTTAAACAATTGAATGTTTTATCATGTAAAACACATTGAGTTGCCTTGAGTATAAAATGCGCTATATACAAATAAATTTGCCTTGCCTTTTGCCTCACAAAAGAAGAATATATCCAATGTATGACAATAACGATGCTAATGGTTAACCCTGACAGACAGCAAAGGTGGATCCAAGGTTATTCTACCAGAATATAATAATTTTGTTTCTTGATTTGGTCGTTGATGGCGACCAAAAGTGGGGAATGTTATGGCAATTATTCTATTCATCATCATATCGTCAAATGTGTGTTCATGTGTACAATTTGTCATGTTTTAATACATGATGACTGCATTACTCTGCACTTTTGAACAGCTGAGTCATGTTAGATTAAACAGTACAGATCGTATTGTACTCAGTGCAACACAGAGTCTCTGCTGAAGGCCAAACTCAAACGCACATGCAGATATACACGCACACACACTATCAAGGATAGACAAGAGTGGCGCCCGACCTTCCTTATAATATACACGCCTTCATCCTCCTCAAACGTTTCCACTGTTGGGCATCTGACCCCCTCCTTCTACTCACCTCAGGGTGGAACTTTTTCTGTTATCTGTATAAAAGCTTAAGCTGTGAAACTGTTAGTTTGGGTCTTGCCTTTTTGCTCTATCAGGAGCCTTTTGACCATCCTTGTTGGGGCCTGCTTTTCATTCTTACAGGATGGAAGCTTCTTTTTTACTCTTTTTTATTTAATTTTATAATAAATCTTTTTTATAAAATCATCAATGCTTCGACTGGACTCCATCATTCAACCAGAGCAATAAATCATGTCTCCAAATGAGGTCAACCGCAAATTTGCCGTGACAGAGTCAACGGTCACATTTACATGAGCTTTAATTCTCTTTTAATGCAGAATAAAAGTTAATTCCTCTTTGAATTGACCAAGTAAACCCCTAATACAAATGTAATTCATAATTAAACTTTAATCCTAATTAGGTTTATTCTGATTTTGATTCAGAATTAAATAATTCCTTGATCTTGTAAACACTTAATTCCACTTTAATTTATTTCTGGTGGTTCTGAACATATTTGACTGGTTCACAACATCATCCAAGATGGCTGTCGTTGGACTGGAGCAAAGAATATTTAATAAAAGCCTTGAAAGACATAATATAATGAAGAACAGTAACCGCTGGCTCTGATTTGTCCAAGTACAGTTTGCTATTTCCTGCTCAGCTGACCAAAGTTAAACATTGTTATTGTCAAAACTACATTCAAAATTAAAGTGTAAATAGACCTATTTATTGTTCATTTGTTCCAAGTTCCATAGTGTAAAAATGAAAGAGCAAAATCAAATGACTTTGTTGAAAAAAAATAAGTGAAATTATTCATCTCTTCAATAAAAAATAAAAGTGTAAACAGTTCTTATCATGTGGTTTCTGTGTTGGAGCCAAAAATAAAAGGTTTGTTGTGTTTTTTCTGATAGACGTGAATATGTCACGTTCTCCTATCCAATCAGAACCTTCCCAACCCTCAGACCTGAAGAGGGATTGAATAAAGCAGAATAAACCTGTTTACATGTAAACACCAAGCAGAACGCTTTCATTCTGAATAATTTATTTCAGAATCATTAATTCCGGAATAAAAAACGTGTGTGTGTGACGTGCAGGGTGAGGACTGTGCTGCTCCTCGTGCAATAATTCATCTCTCTCAGACAGTGACACATCTTCACTGCTCACCTGAAAACACACATACACAGAAAGAGAGTGGTTAATAAATACTGTGTGTGTGTGTGTGTGTGTGTGTGTAGAACGTTCCATGGTGCATTCACTGACCTCCAGACCAACAGCTCGGTGCATGTTGAGCTCAGTGATGGTGTCCTGGGGGCTGGGAGGGGCTCTGCTCTGTGAGAGGAGCTTACTGATGGGGTTGACGTAGAACTGGGACACCTCAGGGCTGCTGTGGGGGGCGTCGTCCTGAGGCTCCACCTCCTCACTCTGAGGCTCCACCTCCTCACTGCAGTCAGTCAACAGACACACTGTAGCTTAGCAGCAATAAAACAGACTAATCATGAAGGTCTCACTGCTGCCCCAAGAGGTCACATGACTTATTACAGAGTTCCCACACTTTTTTTCACAATGATTTTTCAAAACCTTTCCAAAATATTTTACCAAATTTCCATGACTTAGTTCTGAAGCACAAAGATCTTTTTTTTCTGCATATGCATTTGCCGGTTTTTAGCGTACGCCAGATGAAGTGATCTTATCTACGCAGTTTTATAAACAAGGTCAACAGTGAATTTGTGAGATCTGGTGATTCACTCTCAGATAACGCTGAACACATTTTAAACTTTAAAATAAATTACATATATTTCCAAAACTGTTAAAATATTCCATGACTTTTCAAGACTGAAAAATCATTTTTTAAATTCCATAACCTTTCCAGGAATTGCATGACCGTGGGGACCCTGATATTATAACCATAGAGGGAGGAGTCAGAGGTTAGGGACTGTGTGTACCTGCGTCTGTGTCAGTGTGCAGTAGGGGTGGGAACCTCTGTGTACCTATCGATACGATATGCTATACAAAGCTCACGATAACGATTATCTCACAATATGACGATACTGCGATTATCGATATTTTGGTTCATGAATCAATCTACGATAATTATGACATAACTAGAAAAAAAGATTGAGTGAAAAAATACATATTTATTTTATATCTCTGAAAGACAAATATAAAAAGTGTCAGTGAACAGTGACACTATTTTATTGCAACATTTCTGTAAAAAAGTGTCAACATACCAATGTAAACTAATAAGTATCTATAATAGTGATTTATGTAAACAATAAATATGGTCTTTATTATCAGTGACATCACTATAGTGAAATATTACAGTAAACAATATATTGGTTCCTTCAACAAACAGTGATAATATTTCTGTGAAGACGTACCTGCACATTTTAGTGAAAAAGTAGAAAATGTTTTTTAAAAAAAAAAAACAAAAAAAAAAAACGATGCTTTGCGGGAGCATATCGATAATCGATCGGGGAGAAAAATATCGCGTGTGTAGTGAGTGTGTACCTGTGTCCGTTGTGTGTGTGTATCTGTGTCTGTGTAGTGAGTGTGTACCTGTGTCCGCTGTGTGTGTAATGAGTGTGTACCTGTGTCTGTGTGTGTAGTGAGTGTGTACCTTTGTCTGTGTGTGTAGTGAGTGCGTACATGTGTCCGTTGTGTGTGTAAGGTGTGTAGTGAGTGTGTACCCGTGTCCATTGTGTGTGTAGTGAGTGTGTACCCGTGTCCATTGTGTGTGTAGTGAGTGTGTACCCGTGTCCATTGTGTGTGTAGTGAGTGTGTACCCGTGTCCATTGTGTGTGTAGTGAGTGTGTACCGTTGTCTTTGAGTGTGTGTAGTGAGTGTGTACATGTGTCCGTTGTGTGTGTAAAGTGTTTACCTGTGTCCGTGGTGTGTGTCCATTTAGAACAATGCTGTACTGACTGCTGCTCATGTACTTCGGCACCAACTTCTTAATGTTCCTCCTGCAGCACACACACACACACAGGTTACACACAGGTCACACACACACGCACGCACGCACACACACACACACACACACACACACACACACACACGCACACACACACACACACACACACACACACACACACACACACACACACACACACACACACACACACACACACACACACACACACACACACACACACACACACACACAGCTACAGTACCTGGGTATGAAGGAGGCGGAGGTGAGGGGGGGCTCGTCGTCCAGCAAATCAAACAGAGAAGATTTGGAGTAGGAGGAGAGGGGCAGGGCTTTGGGTCTCCTCCTGGAGGCGGGTCTAAGGGTCAGCTTGTAGTGGGTGGGTGTGGTCAGAGCCTTCTGAGCTGTGGGATTAGTGGGCTTCAAACTCTGTGGGGGAGAGCGAGTGTGTGTGTGTGTGAAATCAGATTGTTGATACAATAAGAGTTTAAACATTAAAAAACATATCACATGGAAACATCAGTCAGTGAGACACTTTAACACATTCACTATGACTGTGTGTGTGTGTGTGTGTGTGTGTGTGTGTGTGTGTGTGTGTGTGTGCGTGTGTGTGTGTGTGTGTGTGTGTGTGTGTGTGTGTGTGTGAGAGACTGACCTCCTCCTTCTTGGTGTCACTCAGAGTGTTGAACAGAGGAGAGTCTCCGTATGGACTGTAAGCCAGATAACTGAGCTGCTGCTGTAACAACTGCTGCTGAGCTGCTGCTGCTGCACTGGGATCAATGAGAGCTACACACACACACACACACAACTTTTATATACACACACACATATACATATATATTTGCACACACATAAAATTTATATACACACACACCAACACACACATATATATATAACAAATATACACACACATATATATATAACATTTATAGGTGAAGGTGAAGTAGGAAGGTGCTGAGTCATTGTACAACGTGATTTATTTTAGGTTAATAAATTGTTATATCTTGATTTTATTTGTCATGAATCATTAATAGCCTCTGTAAAAAAATAACTATTTATTTTAATAGTTTAAAGCTATAGGGAGGCATTGTATAAGAGTCAAAGAGGCACATTAGGTGAGGAGTGAGAGAGAGAAAGACATGTGCATTCTGTGGGACGTGACGAAGCGCTCAGCCGCTCTGTATAAAATAACGTTACCCTATACAAACTTGCACAGATACAACCACAAAAATTTTTCCACTCGCACACATTGAAAACATACTCGCATATGAGACCATTTTGGTCACAGTCTCGAGCCCTACATCTGAGGCTCTGCAGCCTGTGACACAGAAAGTTTTGTTTCCCTGTTACACGGACATGGAGGAGGAACATGTTCCCAACTAATTTTAAACTTTCTGTTATCCGTGTTCCACTGCCTTAAGCGTTCCATAAGTTCTGACCATAGACATTATATATGTAGACGCCGCATCGACTGTGGAAGAACACGTCAACAACGCCGCAATCTTGGACCGGTGTTGGTGGAGGCAGCGGTGCATAGACATTATGACAGAGAGGTATTTCTCAATCTCTAAGTAGAGTTATTTGTTCAATTTTGAACTGATTTCTAAACTGTTTAATTTTTGAAAAACGTCACATGTAGCTATGATACAAGGTGTTTGGACATATTTAAAATGCTGGTTTAACCACTTAACACAATCTCTACACCCACATCCTTGAATATTTCAGTTCTTTGTCTACAATAATTAATAATGATGTAATAGTGATAATAATAATAGTGATGTTATAATAATAATAATAATAATAATAATAATAATAATAATAATAATAATAATTAGAACTACAAGCAGTTATGAAAGGGGGCAAACCCTTCCTGCACGACTCAGCCCCCAGCTTTTGTAGAGCCCATGGAAGTACGTGACGAAAGATGACGGGTTTGGGGCGAGCGTCAGGACACAGGCCAACGTGTTATTTGCTGTGAACAGGTGGATATAAAGTTTATGAAGATGTGATTTAGAATGTGAAAGGTCTCATTTTCCCACTCAGTTGTCAGTTCGGCCTCCATTTTTAACTTTTATTTTTCTTCTTTTTAACTTTTTTTTTTTTTAATCTCTATTACATTAACATAATTTTTTAATAAACAAACACTTCTATATTGTTGTGGTATAATTTCTAAATTGATTTTTTTATTGGTCTGGCAAACTCAGTTTTGCAGGTGTTCACCCAAATATGTTTGAGTCTTAATCCTAGACTCTAAACATTCCTTGAATGTAAACGTGTGTTTGAGGCCCTTTGCCATAGAACGTTAAAACCAACTCACCAACTGGCTGCTGCGGATCACCACAGCCCAAAGTGCTGGTCCCAGTGTTAAAGCCTGAGGCTCCAAATGCTCCCATTGTTCCCAGTGTGGAGCCCAGTTCGTTCTGGTTGTTCTCAAAGAGAGAATGTCCTGGTCCCACTGCTGACACACACATAAACTAGTGTTATTATACACTGAACAAAAATATACACACAACACTTGTGTTTTTGCTCCCATTTTTCATGAGCTGAACTTAAAGACCTAAAACATTTTCTATAAACACGAGACATATTTCATTATACAGGTGTGGCTCAGAGTGGCCACAATAAAAGGCCACTCTAAAAATGATCAGTTTAATCACAGCACAATGCCACAGATGTCGTTAGTTCTGAGGGAGCGTGTTATTATCATGCTGACTGCAGGAATGTCCACCAGAGCTGTGAATATTCATTTCTCTACCATAAGACGTCCATAAAGGCGTTTCAGAGAATTAGGCAGTACATCCAACCGGCCTCACAATCACAGACCAAGTGTAACCACACCAGTCCAGGACCTCCACATCCAGCATGTTCACCTCCATGAAGGTCTGAGACCAGCCAGCAGGACAGCTGCTGCTACAATCGCTTTGTATAACCAAAGAATTTCTGCTCAAACTGTCAGAAAGCGTCTCAGGGAAGTTCATCTGCATGGTCGTTGTCCTCATCGGGGTCACCACCTGACTGCAGTTCATCATCATAACCCACTTGAGTGGTTTAATGCTCCTGAGGCTGATTGTTGTGTCATTCATCCACGACCATCACCTCGTGTTGCAGCATGATAATGCTCGGCCCCGTGTTGCTAGGATCCAAACACAATTCCTGAAGCTGAAAACATCCCAGATGTTGAATGACCAGCACAGTCAGTGGTCATGTGACCCATTGAGCATGTTTAGGATGCTCTGATGGGCGGATACCACAGCGTGTTCCACTTCCTGCTAATATCCAGCAGCTTGGAGGAATGGACCAACATTCCATAGACCACAATCAATAACCTGATAAAATATATGCAAAGGACATGTGTTCTACTATGGGAGGCTAATGGTGGTCCCACCAGACACCCCCACAGACCCCCCAATAAAGCAAAACTGACTATTTTAGAGTGGCCTTTTATTGTGGCCACCCTGAGGCACACCTGTGCAATAATCATACTGTCTAATCAGCATGTTGATATGCCACACCTGTGAGGTGGGATGGATTATCTCTGCTCATTAACACACATTTATCAACAATATTTGAGAGAAATATGTCTTTAGTGTTTATAGACAATGTTTTAGATCTTTGAGTTCAGCTCATGAAAATAAAAACAAACTGTTGCGTTTATATTTTTGTTCCGTGTATGACTGGACCAGATGAACCTGGTGCTTAGAAACCCTTACCAGTGCCAAAGCTGGTTCCCAGTCCAGTTCCCAGTCCACCAGTGGTCGTTTGGTTCCCAAACAAACTTCCTGCAGCTGGATTTGCCCCACAACCTTCAGAAAAACAAGAGGAATCATCCACTCAACCTGTTATTGTCCAATGAGCATCGTGTGTGTGTGTGTGTGTGCGCTGAGTGAATGATGCGATCTGACCACACACAGCATTGAACCCACTAATCAGTCAAAAACAGATGTTAATAATATCACAGATAACAAAGAAACATCTGAATGTTGTTGTCAATATGTACAGAATCATTTGGTCTCATGGAGGTCAGTCATTATTAAAAGTGTTCCACTCTCAATAATATGTCTCTAAAAACAACATCTATATTAATTTCCCATTATTACATTGGTTTTTAAAGAAAGTTGTATTTATTCTATTTCTATATGAGCAGCACAACCAACAATTAATTCCTCTTTAAAACAGCACAACTTATGTTCAAAACTAGAATATTCAATTTTCTGTTCATATTCAGAGCAGAGGGAAAGTGTTTAGAATAAATATGTAGATACGTCTTTGTTGTATTACAGTTTGAGGCTGATCAATATGTTGCATTACTCATGTGTTCAATCAACTAATATTTGGAGATCGTTTCTCACTGAAAATACCATTAGGCTAATTAATTACATCAATAATTCTGAATCAGATTTGATCTTGTGTGCTTACAGATTATTATTATTATATATTGTTCCCTGACAGGAGGTACAATTCAGAGACAAATGTCACTGTGGGGCTACAATGTATCTGACATGACATTATTACATGGTTAGGGTTAAAGGTCAGAAGAGGAACCACTGAGTTACATTAACAATGCTTGGACTAATAATCTCTCTAATGAGTTGTGTCTACTAACAAGGTTAAGAAAATACAGTTCAAAATGATTGACAGGCTTCTCATTACACCACTGTTACTGAATAGATTCAATCCTTCTTTTACAAAGTATTGTAATAAATATAAGGTCATTGAGGGGACATACTTCCACTGTATCTTTGACTGTCCTTTCATTAAAATGTTTTGGGAAAATGTACATAAAGGAATTTCTGTAATATTTGGTAAAAATGTAGATCTTATGCCTGTATCTTGTATTCTTGGTTTGTTGTTGAAGCTCCTTGATGTCCTTTTGTTTGGTGCTAGAAGATGTATTTTACTTAAATAGATTTCTGACAAACCTCCTCAGCTCTCAATGTGGGTACAAAGTATAATAGAACTCTTACCCCTGGAGCCAATGACCTACTGGCTCAAGGTCAAACACTCTTCATTCTATAAAATATGGGACCTGTTTCTAACTTATGTCAGACTACAGAAAACACAGACTGTGTGAAGAGGCGTTTATGGTCTTAGATGGACAGATAATCCTAAAGAGACTCGTTCAACATATTTTAGACCTTTGATCAAGAGGAAAAGCTGTAACTCTTTGCTGCCTGAAGTCTTGGCTATGTAGCCATTTTATTTTTAATATTTTAATAATCTCTTGTTATTGTAATAATATTTACTCTTATTCATGTGTTTTTGTTTTTTTTCACGCTTTTGTGATACACGCGTGCTTAATTTTGTATTATGTGGGTTGGTTATAGTTTTTGCTTTTTATTGCTTGCACTGTTTAAAAGATGGTAATTGATGTAAATGTTTCTTGCTTTTTGTCTTTAAATTGAAAAATAATAAAGATATCTTTAAAAAAAAAAAAAACAATGCTTGGACTGTGTGTAACTGTGATGGGTGTGTGTCAGCTCATCATCCTGAGCTAACTGATGAATCATGTCAGAGTTTAGACGTACCAAAAGTAGACGTGCTGTTTCCCGTTCCCAGGGTGAGAGCAGGCTTGTTTCCAAACAGTCCGGTACCAAAGGAGGGGGCGCTGGTGGTGGTGGTGCCAAACCCAGCACTTTTATTCCCAAACAGACTTGGCTATAAAGACAGACAGTTAGCTCCACCCACCGGCCTGTTTCTGTGTTAAATACACATGAGATTGTACCTGTGTGCCCGTGTTTCCAAAGCCGGGGTTGGTTTGTCCGACCAATCCGGTGGCCGCGCCGAATCCAGAGGCGGTGCTGGGCTGAGCCGCTCCAAACAGACCCCCGGCCTGAGACGCTGCAGTGGTACCGACCAGACCCTGAACACACCACACACATGGGCCAAAAAGGTGCTTGTTGATATTGGTACATTTAGGAACAGATCTATTCTTTATATGATCAAAGCAGGGCCTCACGTTCAACTTGTCCGTTGTCCCCGGTTGTTGTTGTTGCTGCTGCTGCTGTTGCTGAGTCGAGGTAAAGCTGGAGCCTCCAAATAGAGACTTGGCTCCTCCTCCAAACGGATTTGAGGTGGCGTTGGTGGCGCCAAACAAACCTCCGCCACCGCTGCTGGTGCTGGTACCAAAACCTGAGAACACAGAAGACTCACTCAGACACGTCCACAGAAACTAGAACCTACACAGTGCAGAGCTTTTGTAGAGCCCATGGAAGTACGTGACGAAAGATGACGGGTTTGGGGCGAGCGTCAGGACACAGGCCAACATGTTATTTGCTGTGAACAGGTGGATATAAAGTTCATGAAGATGTGATTTAGAATGTGAAAGTTACAGAGACCTGAGTTCAGGTCTCATTTTCCTGCTCAGTTGTCAGTTCGGCCTCAATTTTTAACTTTTATTTTTCTTCTTCTTTTTAACTTTTTTTTTTTTAATCTCTATTACATTAACATAATTTTTTAATAAACAAACACTTCTATATTGTTGTGGAATAATTTCTAAATCGATTTCTGCTAGTAGTGGGACAGGATATTAACAGTGTTGTGTTTAGTTGTTCAGCGTTCACATTCACTGATGATTATTTGCCATGGCCCTGAAGGCATCATGGTTACGTACAGCTTTCTCTGCCTATGTGTGTTTTTGTTTACATGTGTTCTGAGTGTTGATTGGCTGGGAGGCTGGGGAAAGGGCAGGTGTAAGTAGGAAAAGAGTGAACAATTGTGTTCCCACGGTAGTGTGAGTGTATGACAGTGTAAACCCGATTTAATCTTAATCTTAATCTTAAAACGGTTCTTTGTGTGTTTGATTTTTTATTTTTGGCGTGTTACTACGACCTCCATTAAATCCCGTAAAACTGTGATTACAGCTCGAATCATCTCATTAAAATACCTTTTGGGCTGCGGTGAGTGTGTGCACACACCCCATCCCCCTCCCCCCTTGCTGCGCGAGGCACCACGCTATTAATCTACCGGCTGCAATACGTTCAATAAAATAATTCATGTCAGGTTTGCTTCGGGCTCGGGCCTACAGTTTAAGTTAATGGGTCAGGCTCAGGACGGGTCGGACTTGATTTTTTGGGCCCGATCTAAACGCTACTCTGGTCATATGCTACAGATCTGAGCTGACAAGAAATCAATAGCGCCCCCCCTACTCCCAATGTAAAACAATGGCACTTTGTGGTGATGGGAGGAAGTGCAACAAAAAAATCTGCAGGAAATGAGGGATTTTTTAAAAAAAAATTTCAAACATGGACAGCGGGCCAAAACCAATCGGCTGCAGGCTAACTATGGCCCGCAGGCCCCAAATTGGACGTCCCTGGTTTTGTGTGACACCACGAGGCAGAGAAGTCCTTGCAGTAGTAAAAACTCAGCTTTGCATTTTATTGGTTTGGCAAACTCAGTTTTGCAGGTGTTCGCCCAAATATGTTTGAGTCTTAATCCTAGACTCTAAACATTCCTTGAATGTAAACGTGTGTTTGAGGCCCTTTGCCATAGAACGTTAAAACCAACTCACCAACTGGCTGCTGCGGATCACCACAGCCCAAAGTGCTGGTCCCAGTGTTAAAGCCTGAGGCTCCAAATGCTCCCATTGTTCCCAGTGTGGAGCCCGGTTCGTTCTGGTTGTTCCCAAAGAGAGAATGTCCTGGTCCCACTGCTGACACACACATAAACTAGTGTTATTATACACTGAATAAAAATATACACAACACTTGTGTTTTTGCTCCCATTTTTCATGAGCTGAACTTAAAGACCTAAAACATTTTCTATAAACACGAGACATATTTCATTATTATTGCACAGTGTGGCTCAGAGTGGCCACAATGAAAGGCCACTCTAAAAATGATCAGTTTAATTACAGCACAATGCCACTGATGTCGTTAGTTTTGAGGGAGCGTGTAATTATCATGCTGACTGCAGGAATGTCCACCAGAGCTGTGAATATTCATTTCTCTACCATAAGACGTCCATAAAGGCGTTTCAGAGAATTAGGCAGTACATCCAACCGGCCTCACAATCACAGACCAAGTGTAACCACACCAGTCCAGGACCTCCACATCCAGCATGTTCACCTCCATGAAGGTCTGAGACCAGCCAGCAGGACAGCTGCTGCTACAATCGCTTTGTATAACCAAAGAATTTCTGCTCAAACTGTCAGAAAGCGTCTCAGGGAAGTTCATCTGCATGGTCGTTGTCCTCATCGGGGTCACCACCTGACTGCAGTTCATCATCATAACCCACTTGAGTGGTTTAATGCTCCTGAGGCTGATTGTTGTGTCATTCATCCACGACCATCACCTCGTGTTGCAGCATGATAATGCTCGGCCCCGTGTTGCTAGGATCCAAACACAATTCCTGAAGCTGAAAACATCCCAGATGTTGAATGACCAGCACAGTCAGTGGTCATGTGACCCATTGAGCATGTTTAGGATGCTCTGATGGGCGGATACCACAGCGTGTTCCTCTTCCTGCTAATATCCAGCAGCTTGGAGGAATGGACCAACATTCCATTGACCACAATAAATAACCTGATCAACTATATGCAAAGGAGATGTGTTCTACTATGGGAGGCTAATGGTGGTCCCACCAGATACCCCCACAGACCCCCCAATAAAGCAAAACTGAACATTTTAGAGTGGCCTTTTATTGTGGCCACCCTGAGGCACACCTGTGCAATAATCATACTGTCTAATCAGCATGTTGATATGCCACACCAGTGAGGTGGGATGGATTATCTCTGCTCATTAACACACATTTATCAACAATATTTGAGAGAAATATGTCTTTAATGTTTATAGACAATGTTTTAGATCTTTGAGTTCAGCTCATGAAAATAAAAACAAACTGTTGCGTTTATATTTTTGTTCCGTGTATGACTGGACCAGATGAACCTGGTGCTTAGAAACCCTTACCAGTGCCAAAGCTGGATCCCAGTCCAGTTCCCAGTCCACCAGTGGTCGTTTGGTTCCCAAACAAACTTCCTGCAGCTGGATTTGCCCCACAACCTTCAGAAAAACAAGAGGAATCATCCACTCAACCTGTTATTGTCCAATGAGCATCGTGTGTGTGTGTGTGTGTGCGCTGAGTGAATGATGCGATCTGACCACACACAGCATTGAACCCACTAATCAGTCAAAAACAGATGTTAATAATATCACAGATAACAAAGAAACATCTGAATGTTGTTGTCAATATGTACAGAATCATTTGGTCTCATGGAGGTCAGTCATTATTAAAAGTGTTCCACTCTCAATAATATGTCTCTAAAAACAACATCTATATTAATTTCCCATTATTACATTGGTTTTTAAAGAAAGTTGTATTTATTCTATTTCTATATGAGCAGCACAACCAACAATTAATTCCTCTTTAAAACAGCACAACTTGTGTTCAAAACTAGAATATTCAATTTTCTGTTCATATTCAGAGCAGAGGGAAAGTGTTTAGAATAAATATGTAGATACGTCTTTGTTGTATTACAGTTTGAGGCTGATCAATATGTTGCATTACTCATATGTTCAATCAACTAATATTTGGAGATCGTTTCTCACTGAAAATACCATTAGGCTAATTAATTACATCAATAATTCTGAATCAGATTTGATCTTGTGTGCTTACAGATTATTATTATTATATATTGTTCCCTGACAGGAGGTACAATTCAGAGACAAATGTCACTGTGGGGCTACAATGTATCTGACATGACATTATTACATGGTTAGGGTTAAAGGTCAGAAGAGGAACCACTGAGTTACATTAACAATGCTTGGACTAATAATCTCTCTAATAAGTTGTGTCTACTAACAAGGTTAAGGAAATACAGTTCAAAATGATTGACAGGCTTCTCATTACACCACTGTTACTGAATAGATTCAATCCTTCTTTTACAAAGTATAGTAATAAATACAAGGTCATTGAGGGGACATACTTCCACTGTATCTTTGACTGTCCTTTCATTAAAATGTTTTGGGAAAATGTACATAAAGAAATTTCTGTAATATTTGGTAAAAATGTAGATCTTAGGCCTGTATTTTGTATTCTTGGTTTGTTGTTGAAGCTCCTTGATGTCCTTTTGTTTGGTGCTAGAAGATGTATTTTACTTAAATAGATTTCTGACAAACCTCCTCAGCTCTCAATGTGGGTACAAAGTATAATAGAACTCTTACCCCTGGAGCCAATGACCTACTGGCTCAAGGTCAAACACTCTTCATTCTATAAAATATGGGACCTGTTTCTAACTTATGTCAGACTACAGAAAACACAGACTGTGTGAAGAGGCGTTTATGGTCTTAGATGGACAGATAATCCTAAAGAGACTCGTTCAACATATTTTAGACCTTTGATCAAGAGGAAAAGCTGTAACTCTTTGCTGCCTGAAGTCTTGGCTATGTAGCCATTTTATTTTTAATATTTTAATAATCTTTTGTTATTGTAATAATATTTACTCTTATTCATGTGTTTTTGTTTTTTTTCACGCTTTTGTGATACACGCGTGCTTAATTTTGTATTATGTGGGTTGGTTATAGTTTTTCCTTTTTATTGCCTGCACTGTTTAAAAGATGGTAATTGATGTAAATGTTTCTTGCTTTTTTGTCTTTAAATTGAAAAATAATAAAGATATCTTTAAAAAAAAAAAAAACAATGCTTGGACTGTGTGTAACTGTGATGGGTGTGTGTCAGCTCATCATCCTGAGCTAACTGATGAATCATGTCAGAGTTCAGACGTACCAA
Source organism: Gouania willdenowi (assembly GCF_900634775.1). Taxonomy (NCBI): domain Eukaryota; kingdom Metazoa; phylum Chordata; class Actinopteri; order Blenniiformes; family Gobiesocidae; genus Gouania; species Gouania willdenowi. The sequence continues at coordinate 12,146,317 of NC_041053.1, forward strand.
AAGTAGACGTGTTGTTTCCCGTTCCCAGGGTGAGAGCAGGCTTGTTTCCAAACAGTCCGGTACCAAAGGAGGGGGCGCTGGTGGTGGTGGTGCCAAACCCAGCACTTTTATTCCCAAACAGACTTGGCTATAAGGACAGACAGTTAGCTCCACCCACCGGCCTGTTTCTGTGTTAAATACACATGAGATTGTACCTGTGTGCCCGTGTTTCCAAAGCCGGGGTTGGTTTGTCCGACCAATCCGGTGGCCGCGCCGAATCCAGAGGCGGTGCTGGGCTGAGCCGCTCCAAACAGACCCCCGGCCTGAGACGCTGCAGTGGTACCGACCAGACCCTGAACACACCACACACATGGGCCAAAAAGGTGCTTGTTGATATTGGTACATTTAGGAACAGATCTATTCTTTATATGATCAAAGCAGGGCCTCACGTTCAACTTGTCCGTTGTCCCCGGTTGTTGTTGTTGCTGCTGCTGCTGTTGTTGAGTCGAGGTAAAGCCGGAGCCTCCAAATAGAGACTTGGCTCCTCCTCCAAACGGATTTGAGGTGGCGTTGGTGGCGCCAAACAAACCTCCGCCACCGCTGCTGGTGCTGGTACCAAAACCTGAGAACACAGAAGACTCACTCAGACACGTCCACAGAAACTAGAACCTACACAGTGCAGAGCTTTTGTAGAGCCCATGGAAGTACGTGACGAAAGATGACGGGTTTGGGGCGAGCGTCAGGACACAGGCCAACATGTTATTTGCTGTGAACAGGTGGATATAAAGTTCATGAAGATGTGATTTAGAATGTGAAAGTTACAGAGACCTGAGCTCAGGTCTCATTTTCCTGCTCAGTTGTCAGTTCGGCCTCCATTTTTAACTTTTATTTTTCTTCTTCTTTTTAACTTTTTTTTTTTTTAATCTCTATTACATTAACATAATTTTTTAATAAACAAACACTTCTATATTGTTGTGGAATAATTTCTAAATTGATTTCTGCTAGTAGTGGGACAGGATATTAACAGTGTTGTGTTTAGTTGTTCAGCGTTCACATTCACTGATGATTATTTGCCATGGCCCTGAAGGCATCATGGTTACGTACAGCTTTCTCTGCCTATGTGTGTTTTTGTTTACATGTGTTCTGAGTGTTGATTGGCTGGGAGGCTGGGGAAAGGGCAGGTGTAAGTAGGAAAAGAGTGAACAATTGTGTTCCCACGGTAGTGTGAGTGTATGACAGTGTAAGACGGTTCTTTGTGTGTTTGATTGTTTATTTTTGGCGTGTTACTACGACCTCCATTAAATCCCGTAAAACTGTGATTACGGCTCGAATCATCTCATTAAAATACCTTTTGGGCTGCGGTGAGTGTGTGCACACACCCCATCCCCCTCCCCCCTTGCTGCGCGAGGCACCACGCTATTAATCTACCGGCTGCAATACGTTCAATAAAATAATTCATGTCGGGTTTGCTTCGGGCTCGGGCCTACAGTTTAAGTTAATGGGTCAGGCTCAGGACGGGTCGGACTTGATTTTTTGGGCCCGATCTAAACGCTACTCTGGTCATATGCTACAGATCTGAGCTGACAAGAAATCAATAGCGCCCCCCCTACTCCCAATGTAAAACAATGGCACTTTGTGGTGATGGGAGGAAGTGCAACAAAAAAATCTGCAGGAAATGAGGGATTTTTTAAAAAAAAATTTCAAACATGGACAGCGGGGCAAAACCAATCGGCTGCAGGCTAACTATGGCCCGCAGGCCCCAAATTGGACGTCCCTGGTTTTGTGTGACACCACTAGGCAGAGAAGTCCTTGCAGTAGTAAAAACTCAGCTTTGCATTTTATTGGTTTGGCAAACTCAGTTTTGCAGGTGTTCACCCAAATATGTTTGAGTCTTAATCCTAGACTCTAAACATTCCTTGAATGTAAACGTGTGTTTGAGGCCCTTTGCCATAGAACGTTAAAACCAACTCACCAACTGGCTGCTGCGGATCACCACAGCCCAAAGTGCTGGTCCCAGTGTTAAAGCCTGAGGCTCCAAATGCTCCCATTGTTCCCAGTGTTGAGCCCAGTTTGTTCTGGTTGTTCCCAAAGAGAGAATGTCCTGGTCCCACTGCTGACACACACATAAACTAGTGTTATTATACACTGAACAAAAATATACACACAACACTTGTGTTTTTGCTCCCATTTTTCATGAGCTGAACTTAAAGATCTAAAACATTTTCTACAAACATGAGACATATTTCATTATTATTGCACAGTGTGGCTCAGAGTGGCCACAATGAAAGGCCACTCTAAAAATGATCAGTTTAATTACAGCACAATGCCACTGATGTCGTTAGTTTTGAGGGAGCGTGTAATTATCATGCTGACTGCAGGAATGTCCACCAGAGCTGTGAATATTCATTTCTTTACCATAAGACGTCCATAAAGAAGTTTCAGAGAATTAGGCAGTACATCCAACCGGCCTCACAATCACAGACCAAGTGTAACCACACCAGTCCAGGACCTCCACATCCAGCATGTTCACCTCCATGAAGGTCTGAGACCAGCCAGCAGGACAGCTGCTGCTACAATCGCTTTGTATAACCAAAGAATTTCTGCTCAAACTGTCAGAAAGCGTCTCAGGGAAGTTCATCTGCATGGTCGTTGTCCTCATCGGGGTCACCACCTGACTGCAGTTCATCATCATAACCCACTTGAGTGGGTTAATGCTCCTGAGGCTGATTGTTGTGTCATTCATCCACGACCATCACCTCGTGTTGCAGCATGATAATGCTCGGCCCCGTGTTGCTAGGATCCAAACACAATTCTTGAAGCTGAAAACATCCCAGATGTTGAATGACCAGCACAGTCAGTGGTCATGTGACCCATTGAGCATGTTTAGGATGCTCTGATGGGCGGATACCACAGCGTGTTCCACTTCCTGCTAATATCCAGCAGCTTGGAGGAATGGACCAACATTCCATAGACCACAATCAATAACCTGATCAACTCTATGCAAAGGACATGTGTTCTACTATGGGAGGCTAATGGTGGTCCCACCAGATACCCCCACAGACCCCCCAATAAAGAAAAACTGACTATTTTAGAGTGGCCTTTTATTGTGGCCACCCTGAGGCACACCTGTGCAATAATCATACTGTCTAATCAGCATGTTGATATGCCACACCAGTGAGGTGGGATGGATTATCTCTGCTCATTAACACACATTTATCAACAATATTTGAGAGAAATATGTCTTTAGTGTTTATAGACAATGTTTTAGATCTTTGAGTTCAGCTCATGAAAATAAAAACAAACTGTTGCGTTTATATTTTTGTTCCGTGTATGACTGGACCAGATGAACCTGGTGCTCAGAAACCCTTACCAGTGCCAAAGCTGGATCCCAGTCCAGTTCCCAGTCCACCAGTGGTCGTTTGGTTCCCAAACAAACTTCCTGCAGCTGGATTTGCCCCAGAACCTTCAGAAAAACAAGAGGAATCATCCACTCATCCTGTTATTGTCCAATGAGCATCGTGTGTGTGTGTGTGTGTGCGCTGAGTGAATGATGCGATCTGACCACACACAGCATTGAACCCACTAATCAGTCAAAAACAGATGTTAATAATATCACAGATAACAAAGAAACATCTGAATGTTGTTGTCAATATGTACAGAATCATTTGGTCTCATGGAGGTCAGTCATTATTAAAAGTGTTCCACTCTCAATAATATGTCTCTAAAAACAACATCTATATTAATTTCCCATTATTACATTGGTTTTTAAAGAAAGTTGTATTTATTCTATTTCTATATGAGCAGCACAACCAACAATTAATTCCTCTTTAAAACAGCACAACTTGTGTTCAAAACTAGAATATTCAATTTTCTGTTCATATTCAGAGCAGAGGGAAAGTGTTTAGAATAAATATGTAGATACGTCTTTGTTGTATTACAGTTTGAGGCTTATCAATATGTTGCATTACTCATATGTTCAATCAACTAATATTTGGAGATCGTTTCTCACTGAAAATACCATTAGGCTAATTAATTACATCAATAATTCTGAATCAGATTTGATCTTGTGTGCTTACAGATTATTATTATTATATATTGTTCCCTGACAGGAGGTACAATTCAGAGACAAATGTCACTGTGGGGCTACAATGTATCTGACATGACATTATTACATGGTTAGGGTTAAAGGTCAGAAGAGGAACCACTGAGTTACATTAACAATGCTTGGACTAATAATCTCTCTAATAAGTTGTGTCTACTAACAAGGTTAAGGAAATACAGTTCAAAATGATTGACAGGCTTCTCATTACACCACTGTTACTGAATAGATTCAATCCTTCTTTTACAAAGTATTGTAATAAATATAAGGTCATTGAGGGGACATACTTCCACTGTATCTTTGACTGTCCTTTCATTAAAATGTTTTGGGAAAATGTACATAAAGGAATTTCTGTAATATTTGGTAAAAATGTAGATCTTAGGCCTGTATCTTGTATTCTTGGTTTGTTGTTGAAGCTCCTTGATGTCCTTTTGTTTGGTGCTAGAAGATGTATTTTACTTAAATAGATTTCTGACAAACCTCCTCAGCTCTCAATGTGGGTACAAAGTATAATAGAACTCTTACCCCTGGAGCCAATGACCTACTGGCTCAAGGTCAAACACTCTTCATTCTATAAAATATGGGACCTGTTTCTAACTTATGTCAGACTACAGAAAACACAGACTGTGTGAAGAGGCGTTTATGGTCTTAGATGGACAGATAATCCTAAAGAGACTCGTTCAACATATTTTAGACCTTTGATCAAGAGGAAAAGCTGTAACTCTTTGCTGCCTGAAGTCTTGGCTATGTAGCCATTTTATTTTTAATATTTTAATAATCTCTTGTTATTGTAATAATATTTACTCTTATTCATGTGTTTTTGTTTTTTTTCACGCTTTTGTGATACATACGTGCTTAATGTTGTATTATGTGGGTTGGTTATAGTTTATAGAGTTCAGACGTACCAAAAGTAGACGTGTTGTTTCCCGTTCCCAGGGTGAGAGCAGGCTTGTTTCCAAACAGTCCGGTACCAAAGGAGGGGGCGCTGGTGGTGGTGGTGCCAAACCCAGCACTTTTATTCCCAAACAGACTTGGCTATAAGGACAGACAGTTAGCTCCACCCACCGGCCTGTTTCTGTGTTAAATACACATGAGATTGTACCTGTGTGCCCGTGTTTCCAAAGCCGGGGTTGGTTTGTCCGAACAATCCGGTGGCCGCGCCGAATCCAGAGGCGGTGCTGGGCTGAGCCGCTCCAAACAGACCCCCGGCCTGAGACGCTGCAGTGGTACCGACCAGACCCTGAACACACCACACACATGGGCCAAAAAGGTGCTTGTTGATATTGGTACATTTAGGAACAGATCTATTCTTTATATGATCAAAGCAGGGCCTCACGTTCAACTTGTCCGTTGTCCCCGGTTGTTGTTGTTGCTGCTGCTGCTGTTGCTGAGTCGAGGTAAAGCCGGAGCCTCCAAATAGAGACTTGGCTCCTCCTCCAAACGGATTTGAGGTGGCGTTGGTGGCGCCAAACAAACCTCCGCCACCGCTGCTGGTGCTGGTACCAAAACCTGAGAACACAGAAGACTCACTCAGACACGTCCACAGAAACTAGAACCTACACAGTGCAGAGCTTTTGTAGAGCCCATGGAAGTACGTGACGAAAGATGACGGGTTTGGGGCGAGCGTCAGGACACAGGCCAACATGTTATTTGCTGTGAACAGGTGGATATAAAGTTCATGAAGATGTGATTTAGAATGTGAAAGTTACAGAGACCTGAGTTCAGGTCTCATTTTCCTGCTCAGTTGTCAGTTCGGCCTCAATTTTTAACTTTTATTTTTCTTCTTCTTTTTGACTTTTTTTTTTTAATCTCTATTACATTAACATAATTTTTTAATAAACAAACACTTCTATATTGTTGTGGAATAATTTCTAAATCGATTTCTGCTAGTAGTGGGACAGGATATTAACAGTGTTGTGTTTAGTTGTTCAGCGTTCACATTCACTGATGATTATTTGCCATGGCCCTGAAGGCATCATGGTTACGTACAGCTTTCTCTGCCTATGTGTGTTTTTGTTTACATGTGTTCTGAGTGTTGATTGGCTGGGAGGCTGGGGAAAGGGCAGGTGTAAGTAGGAAAAGAGTGAACAATTGTGTTCCCACGGTAGTGTGAGTGTATGACAGTGTAAGACGGTTCTTTGTGTGTTTGATTGTTTATTTTTGGCGTGTTACTACGACCTCCATTAAATCCCGTAACACTGTGATTATGGCTCGAATCATGTCATTAAAATACCTTTTGGGCTGCGGTGAGTGTGTGCACACACCCCATCCCCCTCCCCCCTTGCTGCGCGAGGCGCCACGCTATTAATCTACCGGCTGCAATACGTTCAATAAAATAATTCATGTCGGGTTTGCTTCGGGCTCGGGCCTACAGTTTAAGTTAATGGGTCAGGCTCAGGTCGGGTCGGACTTGATTTTTTGGGCCCGATCTAAACGTTACTCTGGTCATATGCTACAGATCTGAGCTGACAAGAAATCAATAGCGCCCCCCCTACTCCCAATGTAAAACAATGGCACTTTGTGGTGATGGGAGGAAGTGCAACAAAAAAATCTGCAGGAAATGGGGGATTTTTTTAAAAATAATTTCAAACATGGACAGCGGGCCAAAACCAATCGGCTGCAGGCTAACTATGGCCCGCAGGCCCCAAATTGGACGTCCCTGGTTTTGTGTGACACCACTAGGCAGAGAAGTCCTTGCAGTAGTAAAAACTCAGCTTTGCATTTTATTGGTCTGGCAAACTCAGTTTTGCAGGTGTTCGCCCAAATATGTTTGAGTCTTAATCCTAGACTCTAAACATTCCTTGAATGTAAACGTGTGTTTGAGGCCCTTTGCCATAGAACGTTAAAACCAACTCACCAACTGGCTGCTGCGGATCACCACAGCCCAAAGTGCTGGTCCCAGTGTTAAAGCCTGAGGCTCCAAATGCTCCCATTGTTCCCAGTGTGGAGCCCAGTTTGTTCTGGTTGTTCCCAAAGAGAGAATGTCCTGGTCCCACTGCTGACACACACATAAACTAGTGTTATTATACACTGAACAAAAATATACACACAACACTTGCGTTTTTGCTCCCATTTTTCATGAGCTGAACTTAAAGATCTAAAACATTTTCTACAAACATGAGACATATTTCATTATTATTGCACAGGTGTGGCTCAGAGTGGCCACAATAAAAGGCCACTCTAAAAATGATCAGTTTAATCACAGCACAATAGGGATGTAACGATTAATCGTAAGGCAGTTAAAAATCGATTCATAGGTATCACGGTTGATATCGATTTTCTGACAATTGAATCGCAGTACTTTTGTTAACCAGCAGAGGGCGCTATCCGGAAGTGTTTGCGGCGGCCGGAGTCTGCTAATACTTTCTTTCTGGCTGCCTTCTACTCTTAAATATGTTAATAAATGATTCATTGCCCCTTTAGCACTGAAAGAATATCTGTAATATTACTTGAATATCTGTAAAAGTCACGTTTTTCTATTAGCTCTGTCTGCTAGCATAGCTTCTCTTCTTCACTGCAAGATATCTGCATGCCAACCGACCACTGTATTACCAGTGCCCTCTGCTGGTCCAAACAAATATGATGTAAATCAGTGCAATGACTTTTTTTTTTTTTTTCAAAGTCCAATTGTTAAGGCACAAAATACATTTTCAGTTGCACTTTTAAAAGAAAAAGAACTATTATGCAGTTTTGCATTGTTTATTATAGAACCAGAATTTAAATTAATAGGCTTCATTTTCATTTGTATTATTCCTTTATTTATTTAATTCAAGATTTATTTTTAGTTAAATTGCATTGTTTTGAATAGTTTATCAAGGAATTCTTTTGACAATGAAAAATAAAAGGAAAATAATACAGTATTTTCTAGTTTTTTTCCCAAAAAAAAAATATGTCTATAGTCCCATTTTGTAAATGAAAAAATTGTGAGAGAATCGTATCGTGAACCCAGTATCATGAATCGAGTCGTATCGGGAGTTGAGTGAATCGTTACATCCCTACAGCACAATGCCACAGATGTCGTTAGTTCTGAGGGAGCGTGTTATTATCATGCTGACTGCAGGAATGTCCACCAGAGCTGTGAAAATTCATTTCTCTACCATAAGACGTCCATAAAGGCGTTTCAGAGAATTAGGCAGTACATCCAACCGGCCTCACAATCACAGACCAAGTGTAACCACACCAGTCCAGGACCTCCACATCCAGCATGTTCACCTCCATGAAGGTCTGAGACCAGCCAGCAGGACAGCTGCTGCTACAATTGCTTTGTATAACCAAAGAATTTCTGCTCAAACTGTCAGAAAGCGTCTCAGGGAAGTTCATCTGCATGGTCGTTGTCCTCATCGGGGTCACCACCTGACTGCAGTTCATCATCATAACCCACTTGAGTGGTTTAATGCTCCTGAGGCTGATTGTTGTGTCATTCATCCACGACCATCACCTCGTGTTGCAGCATGATAATGCTCGGCCTCGTGTTGCTAGGATCCAAACACAATTCCTGAAGCTGAAAACATCCCAGATGTTGAATGACCAGCACAGTCAGTGGTCATGTGACCCATTGAGCATGTTTAGGATGCTCTGATGGGCGGATACCACAGCGTGTTCCTCTTCCTGCTAATATCCAGCAGCTTGGAGGAATGGACCAACATTCCATTGACCACAATAAATAACCTGATCAACTATATGCAAAGGAGATGTGTTCTACTATGGGAGGCTAATGGTGGTCCCACCAGATACCCCCACAGACCCCCCAATAAAGCAAAACTGAACATTTTAGAGTGGCCTTTTATTGTGGCCACCCTGAGGCACACCTGTGCAATAATCATGCTGTCTAATCAGCATGTTGATATGCCACACCAGTGAGGTGGGATGGATTATCTCTGCTCATTAACACACATTTATCAACAATATTTGAGAGAAATATGTCTTTAGTGTTTATAGACAATGTTTTAGATCTTTGAGTTCAGCTCATGAAAATAAAAAAAATAAACTGTTGCGTTTATATTTTTGTTCCGTGTATGACTGGACCAGATGAACCTGGTGCTCAGAAACCCTTACCAGTGCCAAAGCTGGTTCCCAGTCCAGTTCCCAGTCCACCAGTGGTCGTTTGGTTCCCAAACAAACTTCCTGCAGCTGGATTTGCCCCAGAACCTTCAGAAAAACAAGAGGAATCATCCACTCATCCTGTTATTGTCCAATGAGCATCGTGTGTGTGTGTGTGTGTGCGCGCTGAGTGAATGATGCGATCTGACCACACACAGCATTGAACCCACTAATCAGTCAAAAACAGATGTTAATAATATCACAGATAACAAAGAAACATCTGAATGTTGTTGTCAATATGTACAGAATCATTTGGTCTCATGGAGGTCAGTCATTATTAAAAGTGTTCCACTCTCAATAATATGTCTCTAAAAACAACATCTATATTAATTTCCCATTATTTCATTGGTTTTTAAAGAAAGTTGTATTTATTCTATTTCTATATGAGCAGCACAACCAACAATTAATTCCTCTTTAAAACAGCACAACTTATGTTCAAAACTAGAATATTCAATTTTCTGTTCATATTCAGAGCAAACGGAAAGTGTTTAGAATAAATATGTAGATACGTCTTTGTTGTATTACAGTTTGAGGCTTATCAATATGTTGCATTACTCATATGTTCAATCAACTAATATTTGGAGATCGTTTCTCACTGAAAATACAATTAGGCTAATTAATTACATCAATAATTCTGAATCAGATTTGATCTTGTGTGCTTACAGATTATTATTATTATATATTGTTCCCTGACAGGAGGTACAATTCAGAGACAAATGTCACTGTGGGGCTACAATGTATCTGACATGACATTATTACATGGTTAGGGTTAAAGGTCAGAAGAGGAACCACTGAGTTACATTAACAATGCTTGGACTAATAATCTCTCTAATAAGTTGTGTCTACTAACAAGGTTAAGAAAATACAGTTCAAAATGATTGACAGGCTTCTCATTACACCACTGTTACTGAATAGATTCAATCCTTCTTTTACAAAGTATAGTAATAAATATAAGGTCATTGAGGGGACATACTTCCACTGTATCTTTGACTGTCCTTTCATTAAAATGTTTTGGGAAAATGTACATAAAGGAATTTCTGTAATATTTGGTAAAAATGTAGATCTTAGGCCTGTATCTTGTATTCTTGGTTTGTTGTTGAAGCTCCTTGATGTCCTTTTGTTTGGTGCTAGAAGATGTATTTTACTTAAATAGATTTCTGACAAACCTCCTCAGCTCTCAATGTGGGTACAAAGTATAATAGAACTCTTACCCCTGGAGCCAATGACCTACTGGCTCAAGGTCAAACACTCTTCATTCTATAAAATATGGGACCTGTTTCTAACTTATGTCAGACTACAGAAAACACAGACTGTGTGAAGAGGCGTTTATGGTCTTAGATGGACAGATAATCCTAAAGAGACTCGTTCAACATATTTTAGACCTTTGATCAAGAGGAAAAGCTGTAACTCTTTGCTGCCTGAAGTCTTGGCTATGTAGCCATTTTATTTTTAATATTTTAATAATCTCTTGTTATTGTAATAATATTTACTCTTATTCATGTGTTTTTGTTTTTTTTCACGCTTTTGTGATACATACGTGCTTAATGTTGTATTATGTGGGTTGGTTATAGTTTATAGAGTTCAGACGTACCAAAAGTAGACGTGTTGTTTCCCGTTCCCAGGGTGAGAGCAGGCTTGTTTCCAAACAGTCCGGTACCAAAGGAGGGGGCGCTGGTGGTGGTGGTGCCAAACCCAGCACTTTTATTCCCAAACAGACTTGGCTATAAGGACAGACAGTTAGCTCCACCCACCGGCCTGTTTCTGTGTTAAATACACATGAGATTGTACCTGTGTGCCCGTGTTTCCAAAGCCGGGGTTGGTTTGTCCGAACAATCCGGTGGCCGCGCCGAATCCAGAGGCTGTGCTGGTCTGAGCCGCTCCAAACAGACCCCCGGCCTGAGACGCTGCAGTGTTACCGACCAGACCCTGAACACACCACACACATGGGCCAGTTAGGAAGTGGGTCACCCCTGAACCCTAAACCACTTCCTGTTTGTCATTGTAAATGAGAACCTGCTCAGTGACTTATCTGATTAAATAAAGTTTAAAAAAGGTGCTTGTTGATATTGGTACATTTAGGAACAGAGCTATTCTTTATATGATCAAAGCAGGGCCTCACGTTCAACTTGTCCGTTGTCCCCGATTGTTGTTGTTGCTGTTGCTGCTGTTGCTGAGTCGAGGTAAAGCCGGAGCCTCCAAATACAGACGTGGCTCCTCCTCCGAACGGATTTGAGGTGGCGTTGGCGGCGCCAAACAAACCTCCGCCACCGCTGCTGGTGCTGGTACCAAAACCTGAGAACACGGAAGACTCACTCAGACACGTCCACAGAAACTAGAACCTACACAGTGCAGAGGTTCTCAACTGCAGCAGGACCATGACTCAGCAACACACACAGGAAACAGATTGGAACAGAACAGCACTGCTTCTGTTATAAACTAATTAACTGTAATGTGTAGCATGAGGAGATGGTCATTCATAAATAAATCTCCTTCAAAATAAAATAAAACACCAAATGGGTCCCAGCCCTTGAGTTGAGAACCTCTGCTAAGGGTACTAAAGGTTCCTGACTTCCAAATGATGTGGGCTTGTTGGCGCTGAAGGCATTGTTGGGCTGAGAAAAGAGCCCGTCCCCTGCCCCGCCCCCCGTGTTTCCAAACAGGCTGGAGGCTCCGCTTGCCGCCCCAAACCCAAATCCAGCACTGGTGGAGGAGGTGACTGGCTGGGAGAAGTTAGTTGACCCAAAAAGTCCGCCTGGAGAACAAGTAGAAGAAAACACGTTAGCACGAGCGTAAGAGCTAGAGGTACAACCAGCTCACTGCTCCCTCATTGGCTGAAGGAGAGACATGTGATAGACCAGGGTGGTATTCCATAAAGGAGGGTTAACAAACTCTGAGTCTATCCATAAACTCTGGGTCAACATACCCCGCGATGTAAACTCTGGGTATCAGATTCTATTACAGCTGGTATGAAGTGGATCAATCAACCCTGAGTATGTAAACCTTGGGTTATTTACGTGCACAAGCGCGATAAAAAAAACATCATCAATGAAGCAAAGATAACACGAGCTACCATGGCAACCGCCTGGAAGAGAGTGAAAAGTGAAATAATCAGATTTATAGAGGAATATGAGCCTGTTCTAAAGGTGTTCACACAGAACGCCACTTCAGAGACTATAGTCACTTGAGCATTGTTGCACTTTTTGGTCACTTCATCACTTCATCGCTCCAGTGACGACCGGGGAATTGTATGAATAGTGTGGGCAGCACTGGGAGGGCTGATCACTTCTTCTCCGCTGCAGTGAGAGCACTGCAGCCTCAGCTCTACACACAATTGATTTTTAATATAATGTAAGGCAAAATTTGTATAGAGCATTTCATACACAAAGCAACTCAATGTGCTTTACATGATCAAAAAGTGCAACAGAAAACATTTATTTTATTTAATATAAATGATAAACTTTGTTGTGCTTATTTTGAAAAGCAAAGGCTACTGGAATATTTAATAATGTCATAGTTATTTATGCACTATATAAAAAAACAGTAAAAAACTTAACAACCGCATTCGATTATTGGTATTGGGCCAAGCGTTTATATTTTATTCAGCTTCGGCCACAAACATTTATTTCGGTGCATCCCTAATTAATATTTCTAGAAAACGGAATTAAAAACTATTAAAGTAGAAGAAATGGAATTTGGAAATAAAGAAAACAAGTTTCATGGGGGGCCCTAAAGACATTTGCGGAGGTAGAAAAGATCGGCGGAAAAGATTGGTTTCATAAGCAAAAATCGGCCAATCGCCAATCCCCAAAATATGGGAATTCTGCTGGCCGATGGATCGGTGGATCCTAAATTACAATAGCCCAGTCTGATGGAGATAAAAGCATGGACCAGTTTCTCCTGATCTTTCTGAGTCATTAAACCTTTCACTCTGGAGATGTTCTTTAGGTGGTAGAAGATAGATTTGATCTGACGCTGAATGTCAGATCTGAGTCAATCAGAACACCAAGGTTTTTGACTTGGTCTTTATCTTTTAAAGATCCAGACTCAGATACTTGCTGACAGCAGTCCTCTTTTCCTTGTTACCAAAGACAATCACCTCCATCTTGTCATGGTTTAGTTGAAGGAAGTTTTCACCCATCCAGCAGTTTACTTTTTCTAAGCAGTCACACAACACCTCAATGGGACCATAGTCATCTGGGTTCAGTGATAGATATAGTTGTGTGTCATCTGCGTAGCTCTGATAATCAACCTTACAGTTGTGTAAAATGTGTCCTAAAGGAAGCATATAAAGGCTAAACAGAAGAGGTCCAAGAACAGAGCCCTGAGGAAGCCCACAGGACATTGGTAATCTGTCAGATTCAATGTTTACAAAATAACTTTGATCCTCCAAGTAGAACTTAAACCATTGCATTACTTTTCCATTTAATCCAACCCATGTTTACAATCTGTGCAACAAAATTGTATGATCTACAGTGTCAAATGCAGACTTAGATCCAATAGAATGAGAACAGATACTTTTCCTGAATCAGTGTTCAACCTTATGTCATTGATCACTTTGATCAGAGCAGTTTCTGTGATGTGATGAGAACCAAAACTTGACTGACATTTATTAAATATTTTGTTGAATGTTAAGAAATGACTCAGTTGGTTGAAGACCACCTTCTCAATGATCTTGGCCATGAATTGAAGGTTGCTGATTGGTCTATAGTTAGCCAGTTTAGAGGCATCCAGTGTTCTCTTTTTTAACAAAGGTTTAACAGCAGCTACTTTCAGGGATTTTGGTACGGTGCCTGATTGGAATGAGCAGTTAATTATCTGACACTAATCAGTGATAATTGACTTTACAACAGTTTTAAAGAAGTTTGAGGGTATTGTGTCAAGGCAACATGTGATGGATTCAGCTGCTGAACAGTTTCCTCTATTGTTTTTGAGTTCACTGTAATAAACTCTAACATTGTAGTTGACTCCTCCCTCAGTGGTGGAAGCTGTTCAAGCTTTTTGTTATTTTGCTGGTTTGTTCTGATGTTTGACTTTATTGATTGTATTTTTTCATTGAAATTTACAGCAAATTCATTGCATTTTCCAGCTGACAGTAATTCAGGGGCTATCTGATCTGGGGGGCTTGTGAGCTTTTAGGGTGAAGCAGGTGGGTCCTGAGACATGGGGGTGGGTTGACCTCTTCATTTTGGAGTTTTTGATTTTTATTTCTTCATCAGGGCTCGAGACGAGTATGTTTTCAATGTGTGCGAGTGAAATTTTTATGTGGTCGCATCTGTGCAAGTACGTATAGGGTAACGTTATTTTATACGGAGCGGCTGAGCGCTTCGTCACGTCCCACAGAGTGCACATCTCTTTCTCTCTCGCTCCGCGCTGCGGGATTACCGTAAAACTGTCTATAAACAGGAACTATAAATTGGCTGGTGGATAGGTTGAGAGAGGATTTCAGAGTGGAGGCTGGTTTGACATCAGTGCTGCTGGTGATGAGACGGTGCACGCTCACGCAACTTTGCTGCGGGTAATGCAACGTTGAATAAGCTGAGTAAAAACACCAATGAGCTCCTTTGGAGTGCACGCGGTCCGCTATGAACCGAGTCAGACATAACGAGTCGATCACTGAGTGCACGCTACACATTGAGAGCAGCAGTAAAAATGTAAAACGTGCTGAGCTCAGCAATAGAGCGTACACACTCATCAGAATCATCATGGAGGGACCAGAACTGATGGACTTTGATACCAGGACAGATGTTCAGCTGTGGTTCTACCAGAGCAGGGGTCTGCTACCTGTGGTTCTGGGGCCTAATGTGGCCCTTTGACTCTTATACAATGGCTCCCTCTAGCTTTAAAAAACTATTGAAACTATTGAGGTTATTAATGATTTATGACAAATAAAATCATGATATAACAATTTATTTACCTAAAATAAATCACGTTGTACAATGACTCAGCACATTCCTACTTTACCTCCTACAACATCTACAGACCATCAACTTTCCTGCACCTGTGGCTAATCTTAAGTTTTAAATCCCTGGTAAGATAACTAAACCAACAAAAACACTATTCTGGAAGAAAATAGAGATTTTAATTGTGTGGGAACAGATTCATTTAACCACCAATGTACAGGTTAAATATGTATGTTTTATGTGTGGCAAGAAATGAGTAATTAGCATGTGTTGATCACATGATCATGTATTATCATATTCATGTTACTTTTTGTAGACTTTTATATACATTAACTATAAAAATCTTATTTATATAACATTGTGTTCATGTAAACTGAGATGTGTAAGAATTTGAAGATAAAGATACTGTTTTATTTATTGATGTCAATTTATTTTATTTCAAACTGTTTTTAAGTTTTCATTTACATGATCAATATAAATCAAATGAAATCAAACATTATTCTATATAATTATAACTGTATATAATGTAATACACTTCATAGAGAAGGTATTTATGGCTCCAGGAGGACTTTAATCCAGGTGAGATGAGGTTAAATGGTTCCTTGTAGAGTTAAGGTTGCAGACCCCTGACCAGGGGAAGAGGGATAGGAGACCCCACTATCAGAGCTGGACCCTCTGAATTTAATTCATGGGTGAAACAATGCAGATAAGTTGGTTATGCTAATGTTAGCTTAATTCCTGAACAGCATTTCTGTAAAATAAACATAATACATGTAACCTGATGTTATGATTTAATGTTATTTAAAAAAAAATAGTTACATCTTTTAAAATGATATAAAATAAATGACCTGTTATTTCAGCCACTGATTGTTGCAGAAAAACTTAATATTGACACTAAAACATATCTTGAGTCATTGTCAATTTTTACTTCATACAAAACTATGGTACGCCATTTAAGTCAACTATTCATTAGCATGCATGGCTATGCTGTGTACTACTCCCACCCCCGCTCCAAAAAAATGGAAAAAAAAGGTGCAACCAAATTCTGTGCTGGTGCGACCAACTGAGAAAGTTAGTCACACCAGTGCCACCACTGGATACATTATTGTTGAGCCCTGATCATGTAGTCACTGTCGTCTGGACGTCCAAAAACGACGTATTCTAAACATCATAAAATGATAACCCAGGTAGGAGTCAAACCCCTGACTCCACCTTGAAGTGCACTTCCTTTCCCTTTGCACCACACACACACACACACACTATCCTAACAGGTATATAACAGTTGTAACGTCCACAATGACACTGCTCTTTGATCTTTTTAAGACATGATGTACAGATGCTGGTCATATAATTAGAATATCATGAAAAAGTTGATTTATTTCAGTAGTTCTATTCAAAAAGTGAAACTTGTTTATTATATTATTTCATTTCACACAGACTGTTATATTTCAAATGTTTATTTATTTCAATGTTGATGATTATAACAACTAATGAAAATCCCAAATTCATTATCCTAGAAAATTAAAATATTACTAAAACTGATACAGATTTATAGAAATGTTGACCAACTGAAAAGTATGAAGATGAAAAGTATGATCATGTACTCAATACTTAGTTGGTTTTGTCTGAATTACTGCAGCAATGGGCGTGGCATGGAGTGGATCAGTCTGTGGTACTGCTCAGGTGTTATGAGTGCCCAGGTTGATCTGATAGTGACCTTCAGCTCTTCTGCATTGTTGGGTCTGGTGTCTCACACCTTCCTCTTCACAATACCTCATAGATGTTCTATGGGGTGAAGGTCAGGCCAGTTTGCTGACCAATCAAGAACAGGGATATCATGGTCCTTAAACCAGGTACTGGTAGCTTTGGCACTGTGTGCAGGTGTTAGGTCCTGTTAAAAAATGAAATGTGCATCTCCATAAAGTTGGTCAGCAGCAGGAAGCATGAAGTGCTCTAAAACTTCCTGGTAGACGTCTGCATTGACCTTGGACCTAAGGAACCACAGTGGACCAACACCAGCACATGACATGGCACCCCAAACCATCACTGACTGTGGAAACTTTACACTCCACCTCAAGCAACGTGGATTCTGTTCCTCTCTTCCTCCAGACTCTGGGACCTTGATCTCCAAAGGACATGCTAAATGTACTTTGATCAGAGAAAATTACTTTGGACCACTCAGCAGCAGTCCAGTCCTTTTTGTTTTTAGCCCAGACGAGACGCTTCTGACGCTGTCTCTAGTTCAGTGTCTTGACACCAGGAATGCTACAGCTGAAACCATGTCTTAAATACGTCTGTACGTGGTGGTTCTTGAAGCACTGACTCCAGCTACAGTCACTCTTTGTGAATCTCCTCCACATGTTTGAATGGGTTTAGTTTCACAATCCTCTCCAGGGGGCGTGGTTATCACTATTGTTTGTAGACTTTTTTCCACCACTTCTTTTCCTTTCCATCACCTTTCTATTAATGTGTTTGGACACAGAGCTCTGTGAACATCCAGCCTCATTAGCCATGACCTTTGTGTCTGGTCCTCCTTGTTCAAGGTGTCAGTGGTCATCTTTTGGAAAACTGTCAGGTCAGCAGTTTTCTCCATGATTGTGTAGACCTACAGAACTAGACTGGAGAACATCTAAAGAACACCAGGCGTCTTCAATATTTAACCTCTCCATAATCTTCTAATTTTCTGAGATACTCAATTTGAGGTTTTCATAAGTTGTCAGTTATAATCATCAACATTAAAATAAATAAACACTTTAAATATATCAGTCTGTGTGAAATTGATGTATACATTATACAAGTTTCACTTTTTAAAAGAAATTACTGAAATAAATCAACTTTTTCATGAGATTCTAATTTCATGACCAGCACCTGTAAATGTGGAGCCTTAAATGTGTATTAAATGTGTATCATGTCATATTTAAGGTGTAAATGTTCTTTTACATTATCCACAGGTTTATATCCAGTGAACTTTACTACAGACATCAGTATGTGTTTTAATACAGATCAAACTTTCTGATTGGATGATTGATCTATCAGAGCCTTTCACTAAATGATCTGCATCACCAACGTTATAAAGAAAACCAACATCAGAGAACAGTGTCATTGTTCATTAAAGTGTTCAGGTGGGCGGAGCCAGGTGGGCAGAGCCAGTAGAAACCCAGGGTTTCTTAAACAAAACCTGCCAGTGAGTAGGTTCACTTCATGGAGAACGTTACCATGGTTACAGACTCAGAGTAGAAATAACCTCACTTCATAAAACCACAAACTCAGAGTATGAACATAACCTGCTTTCTGGAACACCCCTCAGATCAGATGAGACAGTTCAGTTCTTAACAATAAAAGCCCGTCTCACCTGGTTTGTTCTGCGTAGAGCCGAACACGCCCCCGCTGTTGGTGGTCGTCCCAAACGCTGACGTCCCAAAGCTGTTCGTGGTTCCAAAGCCTGCGTCTGCACACACACACACTTATAAAACCAGTCCAGACACCCCACAGGTCAGCGGTCAGAAGACTTACTCTGCTGTCCAAACGTAGACGAGGCTCCGAAGCCTCCCGTTCCCCCCCCAAAGGGAGTAGCAAAGGACTTGTTGAACATGTTGCCTGACTGCAGAACCGTACCAACTCTGCACACAGGAGGGGCTTTGGTCAACATCACACAGGGAGGGGGCCACATTTACAACAATTATAATGTGCTGACACCAGGGGCCTCATTTACACAGGCTTGCGTGAAAAAAGCGTACATCTCAATCCAGAGACAGGCGTACGCTTGTAAAAATTCTGATGTTTTTGGGGGTTAAGGTTTAAATAAATGGAAATCACTAGACTAATATGTAGCAAGTGCTGCTAATGCTAAACCACTTTAAACAAAGTAAAAAGACTGACTAAAATAACTTTTTGTT
The DNA here is from genome assembly GCF_900634775.1 of Gouania willdenowi. Taxonomy (NCBI): domain Eukaryota; kingdom Metazoa; phylum Chordata; class Actinopteri; order Blenniiformes; family Gobiesocidae; genus Gouania; species Gouania willdenowi. Next base: position 12,165,291 of record NC_041053.1, read on the forward strand.
TGAGGATAATTGTGTTGGAACCAGTTTGATAAAGTGCTTACAGTATTTTTTTAAATGTTTAAAAAGTATTCTAATAATCTTTTATCCCTTTTAGTGGAAGTAAGTGGATTGGTTTATTTTATTGGTAAAAAGCTTGAAAAATGGTCCAAATGATCGGAATGAAAAAAACTACGATTAAATCGTGATCTTACGAAGAAAGAATTGTGATGATTTATTTTACCACATCACTCACCCTAGTGGGAGGGGCCTAAATGTGCAGATAGGAGAGAGTGTCACAGTTATGGGACACAACCCCAGGCTTGATTACATCTATAGATCTATATTATGGTAGATTCACCTTATTTTAACTGACCCGTTACATTCAGTCATGTTGAAGGGTTAAATGGGTTCTGATTGTGTTAAAACAGTGATTAAAAGCATTTTAACGCGTAAAATTATTAGAAGTAATAAACCTTTCCCTCTTTTTACAGCAAAGAGAACACTTTAATATTTCATTGTTGAATTCATGTTTTTAATTATGCAAAATGTTTCCATTGATTATAAACCACTTAATGTTTGTACTTTCTAACTATCTAAAGAACATCCCCACTAAAACACTAATAAACACCATTAAAACACTAATAAACTCCATTAAAACACAAAAAAAATTACATTAAAACACTAATAAACACCATTAAAACACTAATAAACAACATTAAAACACTAATGAACAACATTAAAACACTAATAAATAACATTAAAACACTAATAAACACCATTAAAACACTAACAAACAAACAAACATTAAAACACTAATAAACAACATTAAAACACTAATAAACACCATTAAAACACTAATAAACACTATTAAAACACTAATAAACACCATTAAAACACTAATAAATAACATTAAAACACTAATAAACAACAGGAGCCATGTTGAAAGTCTCAGGTCATTCTGAGCCTGATTCACAGAGATATTTGAGGAACACACACACACACACACACACATAAATATATATATATATATATATACATACGTGTAAATCATACGTGTAAATGGATCAGAAAGACACAAACGAAAGCTCTGAGGCTGCATGTGAGCATGTGTCTGTGTGCGCATGCCTCTGCTACAGGAGAACAACACTCACGGACACGTAGGCAGGGTTAGCTTAGCATGTCGGCAGTAATACACATAAAAAAAGAGAGCAAAGGATCGCAATTTGTAATTCCTATAACGCAAAAATAAGTCCTGGTGGAGCTGCAAACAAAACGCTCCATTATTCACCATAAGAAACCAGCACACCACTGAGTATGCAGCATTTAAAGCTAGAAATCAAGCTAATGCTAAAGCTAGGCTAGCGCGGGCTGCTGTTGCAAACTTATATTACTGCTAGTGTTGAATTATTCTACAATATTCACTCACTCATTCACTCCTGAAAACAGGAACAAGCAGGTCAGAACATGGATGGATGATGGATGGATGAAAAAATCGATGTAATTATGGATTTTACCGATGGAGGCACGCAGTGACCGATGCATCTCAATTTCACCCGTAAAATGTACCGATGCTGAATGAATTGATTGCATCACACACGTTTGTATCTGGATACTAAACGTATTGATTAATTTTCACATGATTTGTGCAGAGCACAATATTTAGCACTGTAATTTATTGAAAGCCTATTTTAATTTTAATACTATGTATTATTATTATTATTACTCACCTTAGTTATAAACGTTGCTCACTGAGGACACTTGCTGGTCAATATTTAGGTGGTGTTTAGTGCAGTCACTCCTGTAGATTCTATACAGCTTTCAACTTATCCTGAGTTACCATGACTACCTGTCAACATTGAGCTGTTCTACAAACTTGCATTTAAGACAAGTATGAAATAATTTATGAACGATATCATTGCAGTCCAAACAAATCTGAAGTTGCCCCCCTAAACCAAGCAGGAGCCATGTTGAAAGTCTCAGGTCATTCTGAGCCTGATTCACAGAGATATTTGAGGAACACACACACACACACACACACACACACACATATATACTGTATATATATGTGTGTAAATCATATGAGTAAATGGATCAGAAAGACACAATTGAAAGCTCTGAAGCTGCATGTGAGCATGTGTCTGTGTGCGCATGCCTCTGCTAGAGGAGAACAACACTCACGGACACGTAGGCAGGGTCAGCTTAGCATGTCGGCAGTAATACACATAAAAAGAGAGCAAAGGATCGCAATTTGTAATTCCTATAACGCAAAAATAAGTCCTGGTGGAGCTGCAAACAAAACGCTCCGTTATTCACCATAAGAAACCAGCACACCACTGAGTATGCAGCATTTAAAGCTAGAAATCAAGCTAATGCTAAAGCTAAGCTCGCGCGGGCTGCTGTTGCGAACTTATATTACTGCTGGTGTTGAATTATTCTACAATATTCACTCATTATAACAGTAAAGTAGAGCATCCTAAGTTCATCTACTGCAGTAATTCAACCAGTAGAAAATGATGTGAACACCTGATTATGCATGAAAAAAAATACTGTTTTATACCGTGAAACTGTTAAAAGTTTGAAAAATACCGTATACATATATATATATACACACACACACACACACACTAATATAGAAGTATGTATAGCTATAATAAATTGGGAGGTTCAGTAGCTTTTCATTAATGGTTAAATTAAAAGACTTGTTTGAACGTGTGACGTCAGGGACACATTTAGGTTTGTTGTGAAATGTGTACAGTCATAACTATTGCATTTTCATATATTTTGGTTTCTAGAAAGGACAACCACCAGCGTCTGGCCAACTTTACCATCTTTCTACGATGCTTGATTTGAAGTTTTTATGTGCGTTATAAATCTCATCTATAGCTGCTGCTGTAGCTGACCTCCGTGTTTTTATAACTTTGTAGCAGTACCAACGTGCTTTAGGCTTCAGTCCGTGTTTCAAACAAAAGATGAAGCAGTGATGGGGCGTTCAATGTGCCTCAGAAACACAGGATAGAATGAAATACAACTTGAAAAAAAACACCCCGCAACCCTGAAAACAGGAACAAGCAGGTCAGAACATGGATGGATGATGGATGGATGAAAAAAATCGATGTAATTATGGATTTTACCGATGGAGGCACGCAGTGACCGATGCATCTCAATTTCACCAGTAAAATGTACCGATGCTGAATGAATTGATTGCATCACAAACGTTTGTATCTGGATACTAATACGTATTGATTAATTTTCACATGATTAGTGCAGAGCACAATATTTAGCACTGTAATATAGGCTATATATATATATATATAGTGAAAGCCTATTTTAATTTTAATAATATGTATTATTATTATTATTACTCACCTTAGTTATAAACGTTGCTCACTGAAGACACTTGCTGGTCAATATTTAGGTGGTGTTTAGTGCAGTCACTCCTGTAGATTCTATACAGCTTTCAACTTATCCTAAGTTACCATGACTACCTGTCAACATTGAGATGTTCTACAAACTTGCATTTAAGACAAGTATGAAATAATCTATGAATGGTATCATTGCAGTCCAAACAAATCTGAAGTTGCCCCCCTAAACCAAGCAGGAGCCATGTTGAAAGTCTCAGGTCATTCTGAGCCTAATTCACAGAGATATTTGAGGAACACACACACGTATATATATATATATATATATATATGTAAATCATAAGTGTAAATGGATCAGAAAGACAATTGAAAGCTCTGAAGCTGGCCATGCCCTCCACAGCCCCTCCACTCGGTACACAATTTATTCAGTTTATTTCCGACATGGTTACATTCACTTTTTTTTTTTTCACATTTTTTTTTTCTTTTCTTTTTTGTACATGCCGAAAAAGGAGACGAGAGAAGCAGTTTGCTTATCCGGGTCCCGTCCCCTGTTTTACCATCGCAAATTTACATGGGTTTACATGTCTCTCTGGTCAAACATTCTTGAGTTCTTCTGAACCGTCCTTTTTTGTTTATTCTCATCTGTAGTCAGTGTTGTCCTCCTCCTCTCTATCTTTGTTCGTGTTGGCCTTGTTCCCTTGTTAGCATTCCTCCAGTTCAAGAACAGTTCCTCTTTCGAAGGTGTTTGGAAGGTTTTTCCCTTTTCATCCATAATGTCACCACTCGGGAATGTCTCTTTTGGACATACAAGTTTGCAGCTTGTTTTGTCTCTACATCAAGGGTAATCCAGCTGTTGTCAGCTCTATTGGCAGTGTTGTATTCTCCACTGTCAGATCCAACTTGTATAAACACATCACTACATCCCAGTTCACAAGCAAGGCAGTATTTTAATGTAATATATCTTAGTTCATAAGCGTGTTTCTAACTGCTGTTGTTAGTTCTATTGGCAGTGTTGTATTTTCCACTGTTAGATTTAACTTGTATAAACACATTATTATATCTTAGTTCATAAGCAAGGTAGTAATTTCATTGTACAAGAAAACGTGTTTCTAACTGCACATATGACAATAAACACTTTGAATTTAAATTTAATGTAATCCTTAATCACCCCACCACCTAGCAATTGAAATGAATAAATGACAGACCTTTTTTACTCTTGGTTCCACATTTAATTCAGTCTCCGTAAAATAATCACAGTCTGAGTTTTGTTTCCAGTGTTTATATAGATCTGGGTCATATCCATGATTACCATCAGTAGTGTTGTTGTTTCGGTGGATCCTTTGTATTTTCCCAAGTTTTCCATCGTTTTGATGAGAACTGGTTTTCCGTCCTCTTCTTCCAGGATATAAATCCTGCAGTTTTTTGACCACGTCTTCACAATCTTTCCTCCTTTTTTTATTTGGCGTGCCTTCCATGCAATGCTTGCATTTTGTTTCGTCAGGTTTTCATTGATGTACACCTTTGTTCCCTTCAGTTTATTTCCTTGCTTGAGTATTTCTCCTTTGAATTTCATATTCGTGAAGGTTATTTTTACAGCTCTGTTATCATTTTTCTTTGGCAGGAGATGGCAGGAGTTGATGTTGTCAGGGTTCAGGACAATGTCCTTCGACTCCAGGTAGTCAATGACCTGTTGTTCAATCGATTTTGTTTCTTCGTCACTCGCGTAGCTCCTGGGTTTTATCTTTAGGCCTGTGATGATGACATCTTTCTCTCTTTCCTTTTGTTCCAGCTGTTCAACCCTCGCGTTCAACAATTTTCTCTTCAGCATTTCTTTCATTCTTTTCTTTCAGTACCTTTGTTTCGCTTTGTAGTTTTTCCAGTGAGTTTTCCAGCGTCTTTTCCAACGACTTTATCTCAGCAGATAGGTTTTGTAGACCCTCGCGTATCATCTCCTTGACCTCTTCCAAACCCGAATTGGGTTCTGAAGGGCCTCCCTGCGGTTTTTTCACCATTTTCCTTCAGTCTTGGGCCCAGTTTTTCAGGCTGTTCAGGCTGTTCAGCTGTAGCCAAGGTCGTGTTATCGGAGCAAATGAAAACACGTCTGCTGACAATCCTGGAGTTTATTGGAGAAGGTAGCTTTGGGAAAGTTGCCGAGTGTCGTGCTCACAACAGCAGCAAATTGGTGGCAGTAAAAATCCTAAAGAAGAAGTATTTTCAAAATGTGGAGGACGAAGTAAGTGTTTGGTGCCTTCAACAGAACTTTAACTATGAATTTTTGGGGTAAAGTGATAAAGATGATCTAATTGTCCTTTTTTCCCCCTCTAGCTGTCAGTGTTGAAGACCATCAGCTCTCTGAATGCTGATCACTTCAATCTGGTGACATTTTATGAGCAGTTTGAAAACCTGGGCTATAAGTGCCTCGTCTTTGAGCTGTTGGACGTGGATTTGCTCCACATGGTCCGTTAATTAAACGTCAACTTCATCCGTCCTATTGCAAAGCAGGTATGAACCCTGTTTTTCATTAAAACTACAAAGTTGGACTCATTGAGGCACATTCACCCGAAGACTGGGATGCCGAGTACTCCATATTTAATGAAAACGGCAAATGTGGACTCATGGAGGCACATTTGCCTGAGGATTGGGATGCTGTGTACCCTGTTTTACATAAAATTGTGGCATATTAACCCAAAGATTGCAGTACCGAGTACCCTCTCTCATGCAATTGGCATAATTTTGCGACATTTTTGCAATAAACATTTATGACTTACCTGCTTTGTTAATGTTTTTATAGTTTTGACCCCGTTCTCAAACATTTTTTTCTCAGCTTTTTGGGGAAGTACCTGACATTGAAGTGTGCTACATGTTCTGCAGAGCTGCTAAAAGTCCTGGATAGAAATGAAGAGGGGCTTTGTTTTTATATGTCACTAGGGGTTTGGGCATTGCCCAATACATGTCAGCCTGAAAAACTAATTCCAAACTCCAACATGGTAGCATGATCTCAGCTTCCTCCTATGGTTACCAGAGGTCCATGTGGCCTTTGTCCCATCTATTCAACCTCATGCAATGCTTCAACAATAATGCCACTGATACAATAACAGATCATATATTTAGAATTGGTAAAACATTTGTGATGGAATAAAATCTGACAAAATATTATTGATTAATGAACAGTAGTGATAATTTTGACTCTGTCCATAATCATTTCCTACTGAAAAGATCAGCACAGTACAAAAATAATTAAAAGGGTTGATGATGGGTGATCTAAAAAAAAAAAAACTACACATCAAAATAATAAAGAGCCTCTGCTCTCTACTTGGATGAATTATTCACAGTCAAACTCAAGCTTTAAAGAAGACCAGCACATGATGCCAAACTTTCTGAGTCCAATTTCTCACAGCAACTGAATCAAGAGTGAAAATCCTCCTTATGTACTCCAGTCCAGCTGATTGTCAACAACTCACAGCCGTGCTCAACTCTACAGGTGCAGCAGATCTCCCTGTTTGGCATGTTGAGCTGGACATGGCTGTGCACTTTGTGCCAATCTGTAACAGTATGGTAAATCCCCCAATAGATCCCCTGGAATTATGAAAGCTTTTGGCTTAAGTAAAAGCTAACCAACAATTTGATCTTATTTCAAATTTTTTTGGTATTTTCCTGCATGAAAACATCGGAGTGAAAGAATCTTGTCAAAAAAATTGCAAATATGGCAAAAGCTGCATTTGTTTGCACTAGACAAATGTTTTATCAAGACCTTGATGTACTTTGCCACCATGTAGACCCCTACATGTGTGAATGTGGACAGAAAAATAGAAACGTGGAGAACGATTAAAGACAGATTCACTCAAATTCAGCCAAACATTGGCTCATCCATCTTATTTAAGTTGTAGTGAGTTGTATTTCACAGTTTCAGGGTGATCAATATGCTGTACTACTGCGATACGTTCAATTAAGACTTAGACTTTCTTTATTCAAACTTCATTCAAACTTGAACTTTACAGTACAGTAAAAATGAATTGTCGTTGCATTGGCTCGTATTGCAGGAGAAAAACAGCAGCAACATAACAAATTTACATAAATGTTTGGTCAACTTATTTTTATAAAACAAAAAAGAAATAGGTTTATTACTAAAAATGTCAGTAGGTTAAATTATTAGATGAATCAAACAAGTGATAATTCTGAAAAAGATGTTTTCTTATTGTTGTTTTTTTCCATTATATATTACTCCTCAACAGGATAGGTAAAATTCTGAGAAAAATTCCCTTGTAGGGCTAAACTGCATATGACATTACATTATTATGTTTTTTTAAGTGTGGAGGAGTAGGGGGTACATGGTTTTATAGGTTAAATGTCTGAAGCGGTACAGGACTGTAAAAAGTTTGGAAGCCACTGTCCTATGTAATATTTTGGATTTTCATGCTCAGGGTTTGCGAGTTCGAGTCCCGGTTACCTGATTTTCTGTGTTGTTTTTGCTCAAAATTTTCCTATTATAGTGTTCTTTGGGTTTAGAGGTTTAAACCCACTCCCTGTTTCATCAGTGTGTTTACTATGGTTGGGTAAAAATGCAATCCAAGATAGAGGAATTATTTAATTCAGAATTTAAATCGGAATAAACCAGCCACCTAATTCAGATTTAAATTCAATTTGGAATAAAATTTGCATTAGGAATTAAATGTTTAAAGATGATTTGACTTTTATTCTGAATTAAAGAGGAATGAAAGCTCCCATGTAAACATTGCCAGTGACAAAATAATAAATAATAATAACAATAATAACTAGAACTGCAAGCAGTTATTAAAGGGGGCAAAGCCTTCCCGTGCGACTCTGCCCCCAAGTTTCGAGGAGCCCGTGGAAGTACGTCATGAAGGATGACGGGCTTGTGGTGAGCGTCAGGACATAGGCCAACGTGCCATTTGCTGTAAACAGGTGGATGTGAAGTTTTGGAAGATGTGATTTAAAGTGTGAAAGTTTCAGGCCATAATGCAATTGCACTCATTATAGCGCCACCTAGTGGTGCACTTTTTGGTATGGATGATCTCTGTGCTCTTCTATAGTTACCCTGTAAATTTCACAGCCCTCAACATATTACTTCAGCTGAAATAAAGGTTTGTTTATTTATATGTTATGTAAATTTGGTAAAAATCAGTTGGGCCATTTAGGAAATATGAATTTCTCATAATTGCAGTGCCCCCTAGCGTCCTATGTTATTCAAATTTGGCTCATACCCCCGCAGTCTCATGGCAACCAAGGATCTCAAAATTGGTGGTGTTAGCAAATATTTTGATCAAGATATGCAACAGTTTGCGTTTTAATAGCTAGCTAGAAAAGTTGACTCGTTAATATTTTGCGCATATTTTGCCTGAACAAAATTTTTGTTGCTGAACTGTAGATCAGGTCCAAATGAAGACTCTACTTGCCAAGTTTCACGCTGATTGGAAAAAACCCCAAAAAGGAATTTGAAAAAGTAGGTTTTTGATATGTAGTGACTTACAAAGAGCAATGTGCTGTGGGAGTGGGCGTGGCCTATGTTAGAAAATGCGACTCTATATTGGGAACATGTGGATATGAATTTTATGAAGATGTGAACTAAATTGTGAAAGTTAAAGGCCAAAATGTTTTTGCAATTATAGCGCCACCTAGTGGCACAATTTTTGGTATGGGTGGTCTGTGTGGTCTTCTATATCTACCCTGTAAAATTCACTGCCCTCAACATAATAATTCAGCAGAAATAAATGTTTGTTTATTTATGTGTTATGATGTCATTAGCCACGCCCACTTTGACTAATCGCGAATAACTTGGAGGTATCGCCTCAGGAGGGACCCAAGATCATATCCTCCAAATTTGATAAAAATTGGTCTTGCCATTTAAGAGATATAAATATTTGTTATTTGTAGCGCCCCTTAGTGGCCAACATCATTCAAATTTGGCGCATACCCTCACAGTCACATGCCAACTATGGATTTCAGTTTTGGTGTTGTTAGCATTAATTTTGACCGAGATATGCGCCAGTATGCATTTTTATTGCTAGCTAGAAAATTTTACTCGTTAATAATTTGTGCATAATTTACCTGAACAAACTCATTTTGATAACTGTATATCACGTCCAACTGAAGACTCTACGTGCCAAGTTTCATGCTGAGTGGACAAAACCCCAAGGAGGATTTTGAAAAAGTAAATTTTCCAGTTTTTACAATTTTGCTCTGAGAAAAGTAAGGCGGAAATGGGCGTGGCCTAGCCCAGGTAATTCAGTGCTATTCAAGGAATTTGTGGATATGAAGGTTTTAAATTTGCAACAAACGGTGTGGGAGTTATTGACCAAAACGCGTTGACCTTTGTTATAGCGCCACCTGCTGGCGGATATTTGTAATATTTGCGTCCAAGGTCCCCTGGGTGTTTTGGACCCAACCACCAAAGGGCACCGCCCTACCTTGCACGGTTTAGCCTGCAGCACCACTTTTACCCAAGGAAACACAATAATAAACATTATAATAATAATAATAAAAATCCTTACAGGAGAAGAATTAGAGAAGATGAAACGTCTCTAATTCTTTATTTATTTCCTGCACTAACAACTGAAGATCACTACCTGAACAAAAACATTGGTGTCATCAGCAAACAACACTAATGTCAATATTTCTGACACTTAAATAAATCATTAATGTAAAGAATAAACAATTGTGGGCCCAACACTGCCCCCTGTGGGACACCACTAGAAAAGTCCAGGCATTCAGAAAAGTCATCTCCCAGTTTTGCTTTCACTCAGTAAAATAACTTTTTATCCACTTATTTCCTCTGATCCCATATTTCACTAAAAAAATATCATGATTGATGTTATCAAACGTCTTCTGAAGATCAATAGATATTCCAATAATATGCATTTTGTTATTTACATAACTTAATATTCCTTCTATAAAGTCTAACAATGCATTCATTAAGTATTTTACTTTTGTCCAAAAAGTTGTCAAGACAAGTGATAAAAAGTTTTTCGAGAATTTTTGAGAATTGTGGAAACATAGAAAGTGGTTTATAGTTTGTAAAATGACCTTTGGCACATTTCCAAATCAAATGAAAATAGCAGATTAAAAAAATCACTTGCAAATATAGAAAAGAGGTTTTTAAATACCGTCAATAACATAAGTCATAATAATATTGTTACAGTCATTTGAAGATTAATTCTTACATTTTAAAACTATTTGAACTATCCGTTTTCACTGTAGAAAGGAACATTGAATTTAAATTTATTTATTTATTTTTTTTAACTTATTTTTATTGAAAATCTTCAATACAGGTCAAATACAACAAAAGAAAGCCCAGTAGTATCAGACAAAATGTAGGCACATTATACATTACTTCTTATATCTTTAAAGTAGAGCCAGCATCACAGTGGGGGGAAGAAAGAAGAAAAGAGACAGTTTATAAACATATACACGTGCATCTTGCTTCCCTTCTTTCTTTCAACATGGAATAGTATAAACAAATCAGTCATTAGAAATGTATCTTTGTATTAAGGACCATTTATCCATGAATACATCAATTTTCATTTGCAGTCTTGCTGTTATTTCCTCCATATGGTACACTTCTTTTAGTTTGTTCTTCCATTGAGTAATAGTGGGGGGCTGAGGCTTGAGCCAAGAGACCGTAATCATTTTCCTTGCAACTAAGAGTAGTATTCTGAGTATAAATTTAATATCATTTAATCTTATGTTGTTGGGAAAAATTCCCAATATTAACAAATTAGGTTCTAATGGGATTTCAATGTTGAGACAATTCTCAATTTCTCCTTGTATGTCTTTCCAATAGTTAGTTAATTTTGGACAGTCCCAAAACACATGGGTATAGTCTCCCACCAAAACACAGCCCCTCCAACACCGATCAGAGGTTCCACCAAACTTAGACGTGACAAAGGGGCTTCTAAAAAATCTAATTTTAGTTTTCCACTCAAATTCTTTCAGGCTTGGACTATTTGTTATTTTGTGTCCCTCTCGCAATGTCCGTTCCCAGTCATCATCTTTAATTATTATGTTCATTTCTAGTTCCCATTTTCTCTTAATGTCCTGTGTATTCTCTGTATTTTCTTGTAGTAATTTGTAAGCATGAGATATGTATCTACTGTTAATTTCCCCCTTTATTACATGAATAACAAATTGCTCTAAATTTGTGGGTGGAGTTTGTAACAGGGTTATGTAATTATGCTTAACAAAATAATTCCTTACTTGTAGATATTTATAAAAATCTTGGGCTGGCAGGTCATACCTCTGCTGGAGTTGCTGAAAAGACATTAAACTTCCTCTTTCAACCATTTGGTCCAGCATAATAAGACCCTTTCCAGCCCAATTTTTAAAGCCAGAGGAAGGTGGAAACTCCAAATTATGATGAATATGTATCAGTCTGCAAAGTGAACTCGAAAGATTTAGTGTCTTTCTGATATTTGACCATATGGATAAAGTGGTTTTGACCCATTCATTTGTAACTTTCTTCTTCTCTTTTGACCATGCATCTGGATTTATAAATGGAATCGTATCAAGAAACATTCCAGGACAGTCTCCCTGTTCCATTCCAAACCAGATTGAGTCTTCCTCTTGACACACCCATGTCAGCAGAGATCTAAGTTGAGCTGCATAATAGTAATTTTTTAAATTTGGTATATTCAATCCACCAATTTCTTTAGGGCACATGAGAGTTTTGAGTCTAATTCTTGGACGTTTATTTTGCCAAATAAATTTTGAGAGCCATTTATTGAGTGTTGTAAATGTAGACATTGGGATTTTAATAGGTAGTGACTGAAATAGAAAAAGAAGTCTTGGTAATATGTTCATTCGAATTGTTTCTATCCTCCCTACTTGTGAGAGGGGCAAAATTTCCCACCGTGTGAAATCTTTTTTAATTTCATCTATCAATTTACTATAGTTAGATGTAAATAATTGTGATGTTTTTGGAGTAATCATTATTCCAATATATCTAAATCCTTGATTAGAGAGTCAAAAATGAACTTTATCTCTGGAATGTGTGGGCCATTGGCCTTTTAACAATATTGCTTCTGATTTTGACTGGTTTATTTGATAGCCCGAAAGATTGCCATAATCCTCTAAAGCTTTCATCAGTGGGGTCAATGATGTTGCAAGGTCGCTGATATATGTTAAAATATCGTCCGCGAAAAGTGAAATCTTATGTTCTTTATTATTCCCATCCTCAATGCCCCTAATATTTCTATTCATCCTGATTGATGCTGCAAGGGGTTCAATATTAATTGCAAATAAAAGTGGACTGAGGCAATCACCCTGGCGGACCCCTCTTTCTAAATAAAAGAAGTCTGAGCAGCATCCGTTTACTCTAACATGTGATTTGGGGTTTGTGTATATAATCTTTATCCATTCCACGAACTGTGGATGGAAACCCATAACTGATAAAGTTTTATATAAGAACTGCCAATTGACCATATCGAATGCCTTTTGTGCATCAAAGCTGATTAGCATTGAATTTTGCTTATTGTTTTTGGCTTGTGTTATAATATTTAAAGTTCTTCTTATGTTATTGGTAATGTGCCGGCTTGGGATAAAACCCGTTTGATCTGGGTGAATAGTTTCTTTATATGTTTTTGTATCCTTTTAGCTAAGATGCCAGTCAGTAATTTTAAATCATTGGATAACAGGCTAATTGGTCTGTATCCTTCACAATGGGCTGCATCCTTTCCTTCTTTATGAATGACTGAAATTATGGCCTCAGGCCATGAATCAGGTATGTTACCATTCTTAAGTGTGTAATTAAAAACCTTAGTCAGTAATGGCAATAAAACATCAATAAAACATTTATAAAATTCTCCAGGAAGCCCATCAGTTCCTGGAGACTTGTTGTTTTTTAGCTTTTTAACTGCTTCTCGTATTTCACCCTGTGTAATCTCTGAGATCATGCTTGATGCTTCTCCTGCAGATAATAAAGGAAGGTTTAGATTTGTAAGAAAGGCATCACACTTCTCCCCCAATTTGTCATTCATTGGATTTGGTTCCTCATATAGCTTTTTATAGAAGTTTGCAAATGCATTAGCTATTTCCTTTGGTCTGTATACCTTTTTATTAAGAATTGGATCTACTATATCATGTACTACTCTATCAGCTTGTATTTTGCGAAGTTGGAAACCCAACAGGCGACCAGCTCTGTCTCCCATTTCATAATATTTTTGTCTCGTAAATCTCAGAGCCCCTTCTACTCTGTATGTGAGAGTTTTATCTAATTCTTTTCTAGCTTATTTTAGTTTTATTAGTATAGTATTTGATCCTGAATTTTTATGTTCAATTTCTAAGAGTTTTATTTTATTTTCAATCTTGATTTGTTCCTCTAAGCGCTGTTTCTTTAATCTAGAAGATATTTGAATCATTTTTCTTCTTATCACAGCTTTAGCTCCACCCCACAAGATAGGTGGATCAACTTCTCCATTATCATTTGTGGGGGGCGAAATTATTAGTTCATATATTTTAATCCTTAAGCCTTGGGTAACTTTCCATTGTGTGATTTTCATGTCTTCAACTTTGCTGGGTCAGACTGCCTTGTTCAAAGCACACGATATCTCCCCAAAACAATAATCGCACAAGGACGCATAGGCACTCTGTGTGCGCACTCACATGCTCACACAGTCACATGTCACACATACACACGCCATACACATTCATTCACACACACAAACACACAAACGCACACCCCTCCGTCTCTATGACAACCGGCAGATAACAGAACTGGTTGTTTAGACCCAAAGAAGAAACTGTTTTTCTTTTCCACCCTCTGTCCTCACCTCCTCCCTCTCCCTCTATCTCTATCTCCTGGGGGGAGGAGGGAGGGGGACTGAGGGGAATATACGTGTTGGATCAGAACTGTATGTCACTGAATCATCGGACCTCCGGCCGGGATGGTCACTTCTTTTGTTCCATCTTGTACTTTTTTTCTTAGTTTAGAATAAACTTTTTTTTATAAAATCATCAATGCTTCTCCTGGACTCCATCATTCAACCAGAGCAATAAATCATGTCTCCAAATGAGGTCAACCGCAAATTCAGCCGTAACAATTGGCGTCACGAACAGGATCCATCTTCTGCCAAGGGGGACTTCTGCCGCGACACTTAAAACCCCAAGCCTCACGGTGGTCTACCCCTCAGACAGAGACTGGATCATGAACCATCGGTTGAACCTCAAACACCAATTCGGACTAAGGTAAAGCTGCCTTTATAAATATATATATATATATATATATATATAAATTTTCATTTACATACGTATATATTCGCTCTGTGTTGATTTTTTTGGAACCAGTCAAGCATTGTATTGATTTTCAGCTTTGATCTTGATCTTGATCTTCAGCTGTTCTGTGTTTTGACGCAGTGAATAGAATGCCATGAGAAAGGCTCAAATGGTTGAGGTTCTTTGCTTTTTAATGCTGTGGGTTCCCTCTGTTTTTCTTCGGGCTCGGATATTTTGTTTGGGGCATCGGGTGCGGCTGGTCATTATTTACTTTGGGTTTTTTTCAGGCACCCACGGACAGCCTGTGAGGTCCTGACCACAAGATAGACAGGCAACCAAGGTTTCCAAAACACCCCGCTGCCATGTATTGAGTTCACCTCTGTACCGAAAGCAAAATAGATTAAAACCCCGAACCTAACCTAAATTGTGTTTCTGTGAATTAAACAGATGAAGAATCCAATAAACAAATAATATATGCATACGCATATACAATCTTGGTATGATGTGAACTCAGATCATGCTTTCGGTGAGTTTTACTTCTTTTTTGTCTTTGTTTTTATTTTGTTTAAACGTGAATCAGATTTCTCCCTTTGGGTGTTTGGCTTTAATGCTTTCATTTGGACGAGTGTCAGTTTTGGCTTCTGTGCGCCTTGGTTTTTTTTCTCTGTTTGATGGGTTCACTCTAAAATGAATATGAGCAACACACACTCAAACACACACACAGATGAATACAGTATTTCATTTTATTTTATTTTAATATTACTGTTATCATCATTATCATTTTTTTTTTTTTTTTTATTCTATTGTTAGTTTCTGTTGGCTTTGTGGTTGCCCCCCTGAAGAAACGACATCTTCAATGAAAGAATGAAATCACCTTCAACTCTTATGCTAATGAAATGTCAACATCATTCAAAGGACCAAGCATCAGAAGGAAATGGACTATCAAAGGTCTGTGACCTTTCAGGACTCAAGAACTCAACTCCCATTCAGCAAAGCAATGCTGAAATAACTCGCTCAGTCCCAAGTCAACTCTTCATCGTCTATGAATGGGCCGCATGCCAATGCTGGGATTAACACATCCTGCCCCATCATCAAAGACTGAGAACCTGTGGGCGTCGGAGTGATTGGACACTCCCCCACCAATGAGTTGCGAGTTAAACGCCACGATTACTGCCTGAATGATGGGCAGCAACTGCAGACTGATCACACGTCTGCTGGAATATCTTCACCAAAAAAAGACACTGTTTCAAAAGCCACAAGGATACCAAGCCACAAGAAGTCCACCACAGCCTCTGGTGGTAGTGCTATATCACCTTAGCCTTGAACTTTGGCATGGAGGGGGACAACTAGCAAATAGCCAACAAGCTTCTCCTTCGATAGGACAATACTAACCCCTCTATCTTCTGACTGTGCACTAGATTATTTTGTTTTCATTTATTCTCTCACACGCAGACAGACCAGATATACAGTCACACACCCACATTCATAACTATGAACTTCAAACAGAACCCTTCTGTTTGCCACATAAGACCATGTGTACCCATTATTTATCTTTGCTTTTATTCATTATGTTGCTCATTTATTTACACTGCTTTTGCCTTTATGAGAAAAGAACAAACAAAAGGGAAGAAAATAGTGTTACTGATAAGGTTGTTTTTTGTTTGCTTTTCTTTCATTTTATTTTCTTGTTGAGGGGAGGCCCCCCACAATGCAAGATATGGTTACATCCGCTGAAGAAAGAGCCCTCTGTTGCCTCAGCTTTTGGAGCTGAAGTTTTAATTTTTATTGGCCATGATTTTTTTGAGCTCACACGTTTTTCTCCTTTGTTATTTCTGAACGATTCTTCTTTTTCTCTTTTGTTTTTACTCAATTTCAGGAAAATTGAGACAGAGATTGAGGACTGCAGCCTCAACCAAGTTTACATTTTGACATTTTTTGACCGATACCCTCGTAAACAATCTGTACCTTACCCTTTTTGAAGCTGCTTGCGACAGACAGCCTAGTTCAACATTCATTGTTTTCATTTTGCGCGCCTCCCCCTTACCGCGTCAGACTGTCTTGCCGGCCCGAAGCCACTGGACAGCAGGGGGGGGTACCAAATTTTTCCTGAGAAAACTGTCCCATTAGTTGCTATGAGTACATAGGCAATTACTTTTTAAACAAGAAGTCCTGGTTTAATGTGCAGAGAAAAAAAAAAAAAAAAAAAAAAAAAAGGATAAACCTTGCTAGGGAAAGCGCTCTTCGGGGGATAGTGGTCCACCTGATTTGATACATGCTTGGTAACCGAATACCGTTCTGAACAAATTTCTACGTTCCCTTAGAGTGAGGGTTATTAGAGGTTGCGTGCTCCGTTCAATCTTAGAGGTGCCCAATAAAGTCCTGACAGTCTGCGTTGGTGTTTATAGTTCTCCCCAGCGGTAGCCGGAGGTTGAGAGTGTGTTCATAGTTCTCCCCAGCGGTAGCCGGAGGTTGAGAGTGTGTTCATAGTTCTCCCCAGCTGTAGCCGGAGGTCGAGAGTTGTTGTTGTGTCCATAGTTCTCCCCAGCTTTAGCCGGAGGTCGTTGTTGAGCTTTAGCCGGAGGTTGAGAGGTCCCCCCCCCATAGTTCTCCCCAGCTTTAGCCGGAGTCGTTGTTGAGCTTTAGCCGGAGGTTGAGAGTTCTCCCCAGCTTTATATTTTACAAAGCCGGAGGTCGAGAGTTGTTGAGTTTGTTGAGTTAGACACGGCCGTGCGATTCCTGCCTGATCAGCAGATGAGCAGACTGTCGGTACCACACGGGCAATAATCTAAGTGTAGACTCCGCAAAGGCGGAAGTAAAAAGGAGCGTACCTCTTAGTAATCAGATGATACCAGTAAAAAGCAATTAACACTAGCATGCCCAAGGTTTTCTTACTCCTGTTGCCCTGCCCAGAGGCCGCCAAATGACACTCATTTGCAACTCAGTGGGCCACCTCTCTTATGTAAATAAAGCCTTTCGATCGGAATGTGCAGCTAGGCAGTGACAAACTTTGGGGGTTGGTGTAAATGATGGCCAGTGTTGAGAAACCAGTTTCTCCCAGGTAGATGTTTGTTAATCCAAATAACATTATATGGAATTATTGGATAAGAATGGCCAAATTAATATGAGCCATGTGTGTTGTGATCAATTAATAAACCACAATAAATAAAATTAGAAAAAGAAAAACAGTATTAACAGTATTCACTATTTACCTTTATTGTTTTTGAAAAGTGCTTATAAATAAAATGTATTGTTGCTATTTATGGTAAAGCGAGATTTCCGAGTGTGAAAAGGACTGTTTGAGTTCTCAATTTAAAAAGGTAAATTCACGAGGTCCACCATTCACCAACCAGGTCCATGATTATTTTATTAAGCTATTATTTTACAAATTTGAAGAAAGTGCACAAGATGCACAAAGAATCAATGCTTCAACAGGGAAAAACAATCTAAATCTCTGTTTACATCATCAGTTATGCTGACATTATCCCTCTTGACCTTTGACCCAATGCGGAAGTACGAAGCCGGACAAGTTTGGTATCAAGTTCTGGGTGGCATGTGACCTTAAATCCAAGTATGTGTGCAAAATCATCCCATATCTTGGCAAAGACCCCAGTCGTCCACCTGGGGAGAGATTGTCTGAAAATGTGGTGATGAAGCTTATGGAACCGTTTATGGACAAAGGAAGAACTGTTACAACCGACAATTTTTTTCACTTCATTGTCACTAGCACGTCAACTGCACAGCCGGAAGACCACCCTCCTTGGCACAGTCAATAAGATTCGCCGGGAGCTTCCAGATTCAGCTAAAAAGAATTTGGCCCATGAGGAATTCAGCACAGAAGTGTTTTCAACCTCTGGTGCCACACTGACTGTTTATGTGCCCAAACGAAAGAAGACTGTCTGCCTCCTCAGTAGCGTGCACAGCGTGGTGGAGACTGAGGCTACTCGGAAAAAAAAGCCGAACACAGTCACCAACTACAACAGCATGAAATGCGGTGTGGATGTCATGGACCAGATGGTTCGAAAGTACACTGTGCGTTCAGGAACACGGCGTTGGCCAGTCGCTGTGTTTTACAACATGATTGACATTGCAGCGCTGAACGCACATGTGCTTTATCAGGCATGCACTGGGGTCAACGAGAGAAAGGTGGACTTCTTGCTGGAGCTTGCAAATGAGCTTGCCCAGTCTCATATGGCAGCCAAGGAGGTGAATGAGCAAAACCTTCAGCAACAACCACCCACACCTGATGTGGGGAAAAGGGCATTGTGCCAGGTGAAGTGTTGCTGCAGGAAAAACCGTGCCACCAAGCGTTGTATGTATTGTGACAAGTTTGCATGTGGCAAATGCATAAAGGAGGTGTGGCAGTGCCAGAAATGTTCACAAAATCTCTAATAAATAAATTTCACCAAGAATGCAGCAAACAAACTGTTGCCGTCTCACTATTACTACTTACTACTTTCTGTTGCAAAAGTTGAAATATAAGTTGCAACCTCTATGTAGCTGCTGTATGGGAAACACAAAGGAGATTACAAAAGGTCTTTGTGTCCTGAAACCAACCCAGCCACCCCCCCACCCTAGCTGAGGGGGGAGTAGTGGCCTCAGTAACATAACAATGGTCACAAGCTGAGTTGTTCACACCCGCCATCTGACACCAGCTTGGACTTTATAGGTATAGGTGTCAAATGACACCACTCTGGTCATGCTAGTGTTAATTAACACTAAAAGGTTGCCAAGCATGGGGGGGCAATAAGAGCTCATTGACCCCAAGAGACGAGGTGGACTGGCTATCGCCGCTGGTGGGTTAGATGAGACCTATATTCTACTTAGACACTATGCAGCAAAACCTTGTGAATGCATGGACGTGAAAATTGAGGCATGAACGTGTGCGGTGCATGAGTGACTGAATGATGACACGTTACGTATGCCTGAGAGAACCGTTGTGAGTGCGAATGTGCCGTGGACGTGTCACTGAGTGATTGATGAATGGCTGTTTGACTACACATGTTCCTCTGTTTCACCTTCCTTTCCTCCTGGGTTTTGATGCACTAGATCTTCTCCCTGTTTTTGCCAATTATGTAGTGGGGTGTTCAGAAAACACTGCTGCTTGTTAAAAAAATTATGGTTTTAGGCCTTGGGCCTTCTAAAAAGTTTACCAGGTTTTAAAGGTTTTTTTTCTGGGTGTTTAAAAACACCAAACGACGTTTTTTTATATATGATACCACTTTCAGTGGAATGACTGGCTTTGACCTTGACTGACCTTACTGTTCATGTTCAGTGTCCATGTTTTTTGTTGTTATATGTGTATACTCGTTGTGGTGTGCACTTGTCTATGTCTTCGTCTTAGTTGTTGTTATTGTGTAGCTTTTTCCAAAATACAGGTCGCTGGCTGTATACTCAAAGGAGACGAATCAGATCCAACTAAAGAAAAGAGATATTTTAAATTATTCATTTAAGTCTTAATGTTTTCCTCTCTTTCTGTTTCTGAGTGTTTCCTAACAGACAATGCCACCGCCTTCTCGACTCCGATCCTACCCCCTTCGCCGCCATGCCTGGTCACTGCTCTTATGATGAAGGATGAGAATTAAAGGGAAGTATTGTCCATAACTGTAACTGGGAAGCAAAGGGGAAATAGATTGAAATAGACACGTGACAATATGACATATTGTGGATGTTCTAACATAATATCTATTCCAGAGACTACAGAGACTTCCAATCCAACTGCAAAAGTGGGGACAGATCTTCAAATTTCCAAAGGGAGCGTACAGTTGACCCTGGCTTTGACCTTTTAAGGCTGAGGAGGAGGAGGTCGAGGAGGCTGGAGGGCACAAAGGCAGGCGGACACAAGAGAGAGGAAAACGGAGACACATCCAAAATGATCAAATAAGTGATTTTCCAATGATATTTATCATATGGTTTTAAGAATCCAAATGTATTCTTATGTAAAAAAAAGGGAAGGGAGCGGGCCAACGTCAATGGGTTTAGACACGTCTAAGGGAAAAATTAACTGTTCTCAACATTGGGTTGGTGGCCCAATCTGGGTCGTCTGAGATTTAAAAAAGGGTCCTCCTGAAATTCTTGATAATTGATTGAAATAAGAGATAGTTTAAAGTTAAGTAACTTCCAAGCATTATGGGAAGCTCTCCAAACCGTGCTGGAGCTCGTCACTCCTACGAATGGGATAAATGCAGAGAGCAAAAGACAATATGATTGTTCGACTCAACTTAACTTTAATCCTTAAAGGGCCAATAATCTTGCTAAACTCTGGTTCAGACACAGAATAGGAGACACTTTTGCCACCAATTGACCTTCAAAATTAAGTAAATTACATCTCAAATAATAATTATGAGGGAAAAAAATGAAATAAATGAACTGACAAATTCAGCTCTATAAAAGAATTAGGCTATGTAATTAGGTGTGGAGTGTTAACATTATTCAGAATAAATAAAGGATAGAATAAGATTTCTCCTTCACAAATAAGAGATAGCAAAGAAAAATGAAACAAACAATTTAAATAAATAAATAACATTATTTATTTATTTGGTTAAACTTATTTAGCTTTCTCACATCTCCATGTCTCCCAATTGTATGTATTCATCTTGAGAAGACATGTAACCACACTCCACACTTGTCCGACTTGCATGTCCTTCTCCGTCCGACCTTGTAAGCAGTGGTTCTCAAATTGTTGCTTCTCACCAGGTAAGTAGACGTACCACAGTTTGAGAATCACTGCAACTCCAGCTATGCTTCTTCTTACTCCAGGAAAAGAAAATCGAATTAATACTTCCTGCTTTTCTTTCAGCCTCATATTTTCCCACTCGCGTGCGAATGGGCTCCAGAGCTAGCATGGCTAAAAGCTCACTAACCCACACCTAACCATTGTGTGATTCTTTTAGGATCTGAAAAGTTTTGGTTTTGTTTTGGTGTTTTTCCCCCCCCCTTCTGTTCAGGTACCAGCTAAAGCCTACCAGGTACCAGGTACCAGCTAAAGCCTCAGTAGTGGGATCGCGCCTGTGTTCAGGTACCAGCCAATCCCAAGAGTTTTGTTTTGGTGTTTCCCCCCCCCCCTCTCTCTTCTGTTCAGGTACCAGCCGATCCCAAGAGAGGTTGCCAGGTGTGTGGAGACTACCCTTCCTCAGACAACAACCAATCATCTACAACGCCGACCTAGAAATGAACGACTGAAGGTGGACCGACACTTTCCGAATTCAACTTACGACCCACACGGCAGTGAAGGTCGCGGAGCGAGCCACGTGGATTCACGCATCACACTCCAGGAAGGTGCCAACATCACCACTGATCGTGGAACCGCAGTAAGGAGCGTTTCCTCTTTTCTGGATTAGGAGCAGTGTTTTGAGGAGCCTTTGTTTGCCTTGAAAGTTGCAACGAAAGGCAGAAAAAAAGTCCCCGGGGTTACAAGCTAATCTTTCAAACGGGGCACATGGTCTGTTGAAACCTTTGAAATCTAACCTTGAGGACATCGTGGGAGATCACAAGCATTTTCCCGCTGTGATTGAAGAGGTCACGAGCCCCTCTGTTTATGCCACAGGAGCAGGCTGGAATTATGCCACTATTCTGTCGTTTCATGTCACTCGTGTTCTGGTCATCGATTGGCACGATGGTCCTGTCCGTAAGTCCAGTACTCCTCTGGCTCCTGGCCTCCAAGGGGGCAATCGAGGACACTGGACTTGAACCAATGAATACAAGTGTTGTTCCTAATGAATGCTTCTTTTTGCAGGGTGACTAATGCAAGCAGAAATAAACGTTGGATAAACGACATCGTCCTGCACGACACTTTAGCTGCGACCGATGTCACTCATCCGTTTTTCACGAACACCTGGTACCGATACGCGCACTATCAAGCTAAAAGTAGAGGCCTATCCAACTGTTATGTTTGTTCTTACATGCCTGTGTCATCAACACACCCCCGCTTAACCGCGATACCAATGGATGCTTCCGACTCCTTTTGTTATTTGTCTTACTCTAACTTTGGCATGGGGGACCCCAACCGTTGTTCTAAACCGCCAGTAAAAAACTGACTACACTACGCGATGACACATCTTCCGCTATGTATGTAGATTACACGCGATCCACACTTTTTCCCTTCTGTTTCGCCAGAAACGGAACTCGCAATTTTACTTAGTCCTGAATGCGACACCGCAAATAATTCGCACACATGTGCCCACGTTCATACACCCGGGACT